>NC_056743.1:1093422345-1093584845 GCF_019279795.1 Protopterus annectens | reverse complement strand
TGGTGTTATGTTTATGTATCTTGGGAAGTCCATTTATGCATGGAACTTTAGGATATTTTACCAACAAGTAATCATACATTTCATTAGTAAAGAGCCCTAGTGACTTACATTCTGTCAGAGTATTATACACTGATGAACATATTTTATCAACGTCATCTAGACTAATAGTTTGATATGCATCACTGGACAGCATATTCACCATTGATTCTACATAAAAGTCCTTGTCTAGAACAACAATAAGTCCACCTTTGTCAGCTGGTCGTATGATGATACTACGATTCAACTTCAAAGTGCTTAGCGCTTGCATCTCCATTTTACTCAAATTGTTGCATGTACTATTGTAGTTAAATCTATTGACTTGATACAAGTCCTTCTCCACACTCTTGATAAATAAATCCAAATTAGATGGAAGATGTGGATTAAATAAACTCCTTCTTTTCAAACCACAGTCTTTGGTCATGTCAGTGTTCTTATCACTCGTATCAGTCATATCAATGTTCTTATCAGATATGTCATTATTCTTATGCAACAGTTTCATGTGAACATTTCTCACAAACAATCTGATAGATATTAAAATGTCACTTACATCCGCGTCTGCACAAGGAATAAAGGTGAGACCCTTGTTCAACACCGATTGTTCCGCTTCGGTCAAAACATGACTTGAAATGTTCCAAATCAACGATTGTGGCCCCATTTCGCCTTCTGTGCCTGGCCTTGATGCTCGGTCGACGCATCTCTCCGCTTGGCATTCCTTACTGGTTCGAACTCCATTGAACGTTTTCTCCCCAACCGTATCGGTAAAGGGACGTCCGGAAAACCCTGTTTCTCACCTCCATTAGTACTATCACATTTTTCTCATGTTTTACGAGACACTGGACAGTTTCTTAGTGACTTGTATGGCCATTTGTTGAACAATGACAACACTGAGGGAGTACGATTAGTGACAATGGACGTTGTATCCCTCTTTACTTGTATTCCCAATGACGTAGGTATAAATATGGTTGCTAACTGTCCTGCTATCTGTGAATTCATAGCCACCACTGAAGCAGATTTAATTTGTCTCCTGTTAGAGACAGTTTTAGACAATAACATTTTTGTCTTTTTGGACAAACTCTATAAACAAACTACAGGAGTAGCCATGGGCACCAGCTGTGCCAATTCATATGCCAACTTGGTTATGTTAGCATGGGAGAGAGAGGTCATGCTCACCTGTCCACACATCACCTTCTACCGTCGATTTGTGGACGACCTCTTTCTCCTTTGGATTGGCACCATTGACTCACTTACTTCATTCCTAAACCATCTTAACAACATGGATGGTTTTCTACGCTTCACAATGGATCATTCAGTTGCATCTATTAATTATTTGGATGTCACTGTGTACAAAGAGGGATCTACTTTTAAAACCATGGTATATAGGAAGCCTTGTTATAGGACTTCCTTCCTTTCTACGGATAGTATGCATCCTCCTAAAACCTTTGGTAATATAGTAAGAGGTCAAGCCCTGAGGGTTTCTCGGCTTTGTTCAGATGATAAAATGTTTGATACACAACTGGAGTCTCTGAAAGATAACTTCTGTAATAGAGGCTACTCGCGCACAGAAGTAGACGCAATATGCACAGATGTAGTTAGAAGTAGGAATTTTAAAGGCTATCCATATTTTTCTAAGGAGGGTGCCGTTTCTTCTAGAGCTCCCACATCTGACTCCAGACTTCCATTAGTCCTTCCTTTTGCTAGGAATATATCTGTTGTCCAGAAAGCAATTATGGACAATTGGAATATTATGACTACGGATTCCGATACGAAAGATGTAGTTGGCAATTGTCCTAGGTACACTTATACTAATTTGACGAACCTCAAACAACAACTATGCTTTCCAAAATTATATCCCTTGAATAATTCTTTGCCCAGAGAGTTAGGGACTAAAAAATGTGGCCAGTGTGCTCAATGTGGTTACATTGATACATCGCGATTTTTTAGAAACCCGAACGATGGGAAACTGTGGGAACTTAGATGTCAATCATGTTGTAACACAAGGAACTTAGTTTACGAGATATTGCAGGACCTGTTTCGTCTTCTATGTTGGCAAGACTAACAGGTCATTAAGTGAGAGGATCAGGGATCACTATTATTGTTATACCAGGCAGGAAAACGATAGTGCTCCCCGGCTAAACATATGCTTACATATGGTCAGGATCATACTTTTTCAGACCTTACATGTTCAACATCCAAACAATAAGGGTGGTGGGATCTATGAATAGTACTGAAGAATCAAGTCAAATGGATCCTTCTGCCTTTCTGCACATCGTGGGCAGAGGACTAAATGAATTTGTACCACTCAAACCAGTGCTCAAGTCCAGGGCATTGAAATGATATTGAGAATACTTTCTCAATACTGTATTCCATACATGTATATATAAACATATTTCATTAGTTTTAGATTATGTTTTCTTAACAGTTTTCAGTTTTTAGTATTTAGTTTCTGTCATGCTCTTACATGAGCATACTAGAAGTGCATACTTGTATTTATTATAGTCATTTTAGATTATATGACCTACTTGCTTTTTATATATAGCAGGAGTAATGTAAAGTAAGAGACCATGGTTTCATTGTTTTTGAAGTTCAGTGTCATTAATTTTAATTTTACTGTTTAGTAACTTTATGTATGTGATTTAATTGTTTATGCAGATAATATAAGTATTGATGGACTCTAATGAGTTCGCTTTTATATATATATCGATTTACTTAGTATGGTAAATTTTCTGATCTGTAGCTTTAAATTAAAAGGAATATTCTAGGAAGTGATGACACATCCTGTATTTAAGGCTTTAAGGAAATGACATTTGATGTTACGTCTGAAGAAGCGGATTATCGCCGGGAAGCCGTTTTACGCTCATTTACGCCTACAAAAGTTCTATTTGTTGTTTTTAACAAACTGAGTGGATTATTGCTACCATCATCACTGCATCTAGTTTTTGTGAGTCCGCACTTACCATTCTTAGTGGGGACCGCTTATCTTATATATATATATATATATATATATATATATATATATATATATATATATGCATATATATGTATATATATATATATATATATATATATATATATATATATATATATATATATATATATATATATATATATATATATATGCATATATATGTGTATATATATATATATATATATATATATATATATATATCTCCTTTTAAGAGCACTGAGAGTCATGGCAGCAGCAACATTCATGATAGCTTTAGCATAACAGTTCTACAATAGACTCTAAAAGTTCAGTGGTCTCATTTGAGGGACCCTATGGACCGACCAATCTGAATATCTAAAGTTTGTTAAAAATATCTTCATTGGAGACTTCATTATACCATCTATAGCAAAGGCTGTGCATTTTTTCATTTCCTGTTTCATCAGTCACAGTCACCACAGATATGTCTGCCATGGGATGGATGGCAATATTTGGGACAGAAGGTCCAAGGAACTTTGATGTAACCATCTTGCACATAAATATCCAGGAGATGAGGGAAAATCTCCTAGTGTTGCAGGTCTTGCAAGATGCCTTTCCTCAGGATGCAGTTGCCATACATTCAGGCAACATGTCAGTGATGTGGTACAGCAACAAACAGGAGGGAGACGGATCTTAGGCTTTGTGTCGGGAAACAATAAGAGTATGGGAATAGGCAATTAAATAACAGCACCCTTCCAATGCCAGGAGCATTCCCAAGCCAGCTGACTGGTGGTAAATCTCAACAAATGTCTATTATTGTACCACCAGAAGCCCTAAGCATGTCTATAGCGAGGATGATTTTCCATCTTTGGGAACCTTTGCTCTGATCTGTTTGCATCCATATCAAGTGCAGCAACTTCTTTTCCCTCCTCACATAAAAGGGGCAGTCCGCCAGCATTGGTCTTGTCCAGCAGTGGCCTCCAGGGCACCTTTATGCCTTCCATCTTTTTCATAATGAAATCTCTGAAGAAAAAGACTTTGCAAAGCTGATGTCATTCTACTAGCCCCCTTTTTTCCCTAACAATTCTGGTTTTCCCCCTCCTCTGGCCACTTTTCATAGGGAAACCCCTCCTTCTAGAATATTGTCTAGGTCTTATACCTCAAACGTCTAGCAAGACTAACCTAGACCTTTGATCACTCAGGTTAATCTCATGCTTTCTCCAATTCCAGCTTTGGTCAGGGAACCATCTTACACATACAGTGAAACCTTCCACAAGAAAGAGCTATAAGGTAAATAGTTAAAATGTTCCATTTGGTCCACAAGATCAAGGACTAGATCCCTTTACAGCTCTTATACCTACAATTCTTCAGTTCTTAGCTGACATTTTTAATAAAGGCTCGAGTTTCTCCACATTAAGGATTTACTTCAGGGATAACTCAAATCTCCATCAAGGATTTAGTCATGCCTCCTTAGCTCACAGAAAGTATTGAAAGTTTTTTGAGGGGTGCCTTGTTTGAGACCTCCATTTTAATTTAAAGACCTTAATTTTATTGTAGAAAAACTTACTATTTCAACATTAGATCCAGCAGTGAAAGTGGACTCTAGTATCTTTCTTGGTAAACTCTTCCTAGTGGCCATTAGTTCAGACAAGAGAATATTAGAATTGTGCACTCTCTTTTTCATGCCAACCTTAATATTTAGTTTTCTACAAAGATAAAGTAAAGTTAGTATCTAATCCTGCTTTTGTGCTGAAGGTGACTTCTGACTTCAACATACAGTTTTACATTACAGGAAATGTAAGTTGCACTGTTTTGTTTTGTTCAAATGCAAGTAAGATTCTACTTGTGCTAGACTCCACTTGGGCCAGCAGAGTAATCCAGGCTGCAGGAGCCGGAATAAGCGTACTTTTCTTGGATACTCAAGTATATTTTGTTGCTTTCCACATCTGAATACCTAGCAACTGTATTTCACCTGCCTTTCTGTTACATTGAAGCTGTTTTTACTGCATTTAACTTAATATTGCACTTGGAATCCTTGTTTGTTACTATTTGACTGTATTTGTAGCAAATTCTTCTGTGTAAGCTGTAGTAGCTGATTCATAGTATTTATAAGTGTTTGCTGTACCTGTTTCTACCTGTTTTGTGAAAAAAAAGAAAAAAAATATCCTTTGTTTTTCCTGCTTTTACTAGTTTAGTCCAGTTTCAGAGTTGCTGATTCCTGGGCTTTGGCTGTAGTTCCTGTGTATTGTTTCCTTGCCTTATTTGGGGGAAGGGAAGCTAAGCCAGCTTTCCTGCTTTACTAGTTTAGTCCAGTTTCAGGAGTTGCTGATTCCTGGGCTTTGGCTGTAGTTCCTGTGTACTGTTTCCTTTGCCTCATTTGGGGAAGGGAAGCTACCTTGCTTTACCACACAGTGGAGTGAGTGGGAAGCACTGAGCTCGCCTTTGTCCAGTTTTGTGAGGTTTCAGCCAGTAACTAGTAGTTTATTGGTCGTTTTGGGCCAGTTTCTCAGCTTTTTTCCAGCCCCTGGTATATAAAAACTTTCAGCTTGTACCTACTCAGCACAGACTCCACGTGGGCCAGCAGAGTAATCCAGGCTGCAGAGAGCTTGGAATGCTGACCTTTTCTTGGATACTCGCTAAGTATATTTTTGTTGCTTTCCACATCTGAATACCTAGCAAACTGTATTTCTCGCCTTTCTGTTACACAATAAGCATTGAAGCTGTTTGCTTTTTTTTACTGCATTTAACTTAATATTGCACTTGGAATCCCTTTGTTTGTTACTATTTGACTGTATTTGTAGCAAATTCTTCTGTAAGCTTCGTAGTAGCTGATCTTACATTTGTAAGTGTTTGCTGTACCTGTTTCTGCCTGTTTTAGAAAAAGAAAAAAGAAAAAAATATCTCCTCTTGTGTTTCCTCCTGCTTTTACTAGTTTAGTCCAGTTTCAGAGTTGCTGATTCCCTGGGCTTGGTTGTAGTTCCTGTGTACTGTTTCCTGCCTTATTTGGGGAAGGGAAGCTACCTTGCTTCCTGCTTTTTGACCAGTTTAGTCCAGCTCAGAGCTGCTGATTCCTGGGCTTTGGTGTAGTCTCTGTGTGTACTGTTTCCCTTGCCTTATTTGGGGAAGGGAGGCTACCTTGCCACCACCACAGTGGGAGTGGGGAAGCATTGAGCTGCCTTTGTCCAGTTTTGTGAGGTTCTCAGCCAGTAACCAGTAGTTTATTGGTCGTTTTGGGCCAGTTTCTAGCTTCTTTTCCAGCCCCCTGGTAGGCAAAAACTTCAGCTTGTACCTACTCAGCACAGACTCCATCGCGGCCAGCAGAGTAATCCAGGCTGCAGAGAGCTGAATAAGCCGATTTCCCTTTTCTTGATACTAAGTATATTTTTGTTGCTTTCCACATCTGGAATACCTTAGCAAGCAACTGTATTTCTACTGCCTTCTTGTTACACTGAGGCTGTTTTACTGCATTTAACTTCTAATATTGCACTTGGAATCCTTGTTTGTTACTATTTGACTGTATTTGTAGCAAAATTCCCTTCTTCTGTGTGCTTCGTAGTAGCTGATTCATAGCATTTATAAGTGTTTGCTTAAAATTCTGTTTCTGCCTTTCGTTTTGTGGAAAAAAAAGAAAAAATAGCAAAAAATAACGTCTGTTTTTCCTGCTTTACTAGTTTAGTCCAGCTCAGAGTTGCTGATTCCTGGGCTTTGGCTGTTGTAGTTCCTGTGTACTCATTTCCTTTGCCTTATTTGGGGAAGGAAGCTACCTTGCTTTCCTGCTTTACTAGTTTAGTCCAGTTTCAGAGTTGCTGATCTCCCTGGGCTTCTGGCTGTAGTTCCTGTGTGTACTCGTTTCCCTCCTTTGCCTTATTTGGGGAAGGAAGCTACCTTGCTTTACCAGTGGGAGTGGGGAAGCATTGAGCTGCCTTTGTCCAGTTTCTTGTGAGGTTTCAGCCAGTAACTAGTAGCTTATTGGTCGTGCTTGGGGCCAGTTTCTAGCTTCTTTCCAGCCCCTGGTATAAAAACTTTCAGCTTGTACCTACTCACAGCACAGACTCCACTTGGGCCAGCAGAGTAATCCAGGCTGCAGGGAGCTGAATAAGCGACTTTTCTTGATACTAAGTATATTTTTTGTTGCTTTCCACATCTGAATACCTAGCAACTGTATTTCACCTGCCTTTCTGTTACATTGAAGCTGTTTTTACTGCATTTAACTTAATATTGCACTTGGAATCCTTGTTTGTTACTATTTGACTGTATTTGTAGCAAATTCTTCTGTGTAAGCTGTAGTAGCTGATTCATAGCATTTATAAGTGTTTGCTGTACCTGTTTCTGCCTGTTTTGTGAAAAAAAGAAAAAATATCTCTTGTTTTTCCTGCTTTACTAGTTTAGTCCAGTTTCAGAGTTGCTGATTCCTGGGCTTTGGTTGTAGTTCCTGTGTATTGTTTCCTTGCCTTATTTGGGGGAAGGGAAGCTACCTTGCTTTCCTGCTTTACTAGTTTAGTCCAGTTTCAGAGTTGCTGATTCCTGGGCTTTGGTTGTAGTTCCTGTGTACTGTTTCCTTGCCTTATTTGGGGGAAGGGAAGCTACCTTGCTTACCAGTGGGAGTGGGAAGCATTGAGCTGCCTTTTGTCCAGTTTTGTGAGGTTTCAGCCAGTAACTAGTAGTTTATTGGTCGTTTTGGGCCAGTTTCTAGCTTTTTCCAGCCCCCTGGTATAAAACTTTCAGCTTGTACCTACTCAGCACAGACTCCACGTGGGCCAGCAGAGTAATCCAGGCTGCAGAGAGCTGAATAAGCGACTTTTCTTGATACTAAGTATATTTTTTGTTGCTTTCCACATCTGAATACCTAGCAACTGTATTTCGCCTGCCTTTCTGTTACATTGAAGCTGTTTTTACTGCATTTAACTTAATATTGCACTTGGAATCCTTGTTTGTTACTATTTGACTGTATTTGTAGCAAATTCTTCTGTGTAAGCTGTAGTAGCTGATTCATAGCATTTGTAAGTGTTTGCTGTACCTGTTTCTGCCTGTTTTGTGAAAAAAAGAAAAAAAAAAAATATCTCTTGTTTTTCCTGCTTTACTAGTTTAGTCCAGTTTCAGAGTTGCTGATTCCTGGGCTTTGGTTGTAGTTCCTGTGTACTGTTTCCTTGCCTTATTTGGGGAAGGGAAGCTACCTTGCTTTCCTGCTTTACTAGTTTAGTCCAGTTTCAGAGTTGCTGATTCCTGGGCTTTGGTTGTAGTTCCTGTGTACTGTTTCCTTGCCTTATTTGGGGAAGGAGGCTACCTTGCTTACCAGTGGGAGTGGGAAGCATTGAGCTGCCTTTGTCCAGTTTTGTGAGGTTTCAGCCAGTAACTAGTAGTTTATTGGTCGTTTTGGGCCAGTTTCTAGCTTTTCCAGCCCCTGGTATAAAACTTTCAGCTTGTACCTACTCAGCACAGACTGCACGTGGGCCAGCAGAGTACTCCAGGCTACAGAGAGCTGAATAAGCGACATTTCCTGATACTAAGTATATATTTTTGTTGCTTTCCACATCTGAATACCTAGCAACTGTATTTCGCTTCTGCCTTTCTGTTACACTGAAGCTGTTTTACTGCATTTAACTTAATATTGCACTTGGAATCCTTGTTTGTTACTATTTGACTGTATTTGTAGCAAATTCTTCTGTGTAAGCTGTAGTAGCTGATTCATAGCATTTATAAGTGTTTGCTGTACCTGTTTCTGCCTGTTTTGGAAAAAAAAGAAAAAAAAAGAAAAAAATATCTCTTGTTTTTCCTGCTTTACTAGTTTAGTCCAGTTTCAGAGTTGCTGATTCCTGGGCTTTGGTTGTAGTTCCTGTGTACTGTTTCCTTGCCTTATTTGGGGGAAGGGAAGCTACCTTGCTTTCCTGCTTTACTAG
The DNA here is from genome assembly GCF_019279795.1 of Protopterus annectens. Taxonomy (NCBI): domain Eukaryota; kingdom Metazoa; phylum Chordata; order Ceratodontiformes; family Protopteridae; genus Protopterus; species Protopterus annectens. The sequence continues at coordinate 1,093,575,989 of NC_056743.1, read as the reverse complement.
TTTAGTCCAGTTTCAGAGTTGCTGATTCCTGGGCTTTGGTTGTAGTTCCTGTGTACTGTTTCCTTGCCTTATTTGGGGGAAGGGAAGCTACCTTGCTTACCAGTGGGAGTGGGAAGCATTGAGCTGCCTTTTGTCCAGTTTTGTGAGGTTTCAGCCAGTAACTAGTAGTTTATTGGTCGTTTTGGGCCAGTTTCTAGCTTTTTCCAGCCCCTGGTATAAAACTTTCAGCTTGTACCTACTCAGCACAGACTCCACGTGGGCCAGCAGAGTAATCCAGGCTGCAGAGAGCTGAATAAGCGACTTTTCTTGATACTAAGTATATTTTTGTTGCTTTCCACATCTGAATACCTAGCAACTGTATTTCGCCTGCCTTTCTGTTACACTGAAGCTGTTTTTACTGCATTTAACTTAATATTGCACTTGGAATCCTTGTTTGTTACTATTTGACTGTATTTGTAGCAAATTCTTCTGTGTAAGCTGTAGTAGCTGATTCATAGCATTTATAAGTGTTTGCTGTACCTGTTTCTGCCTGTTTTGTGAAAAAAAAGAAAAAAAAAATATCTCTTGTTTTTCCTGCTTTACTAGTTTAGTCCAGTTTCAGAGTTGCTGATTCCTGGGCTTTGGTTGTAGTTCCTGTGTACTGTTTCCTTGCCTTATTTGGGGGAAGGGAAGCTACCTTGCTTTCCTGCTTTACTAGTTTAGTCCAGTTTCAGAGTTGCTGATTCCTGGGCTTTGGTTGTAGTTCCTGTGTACTGTTTCCTTGCCTTATTTGGGGAAGGGAAGCTACCTTGCTTACCAGTGGGAGTGGGAAGCATTGAGCTGCCTTTTGTCCAGTTTTGTGAGGTTTCAGCCAGTAACTAGTAGTTTATTGGTCGTTTTGGGCCAGTTTCTAGCTTTTTCCAGCCCCTGGTATAAAACGCTAAAACGCGTTAGCACGATTTAGAGCGATTTAGCGGAGCTGCCACTGTTGCACACTAGGGCAGTGCCGGTTAAGCAGGTTTAAACTATTCGGCTACCTAAAGTCCACTCTTCAAATTTTCCCTTAAAACTACCTTCCTCGAACTATACTACTGATCAAATCAGCGATCCTATAACTAAAAGATCAACTCTACTTGACTCCAAGTAGACTATTCTCTATCTATTAAACCTAGCACTTGCTCCTACAGTACTTATTACCTTGATACGGCACTCTTGTCATAGATAGTACCCCAAAAAGGCAACCCCCATTTCTCGGTCACCCACGTCCCCGGAATCTTTTAAAGTTTTCGTCTACCCTTCTAGCATGTCGAGGGATCAGTTGCTAGTGTCCTCTCCTGCTCAGCTGGTGAACCTGGGAATATTGAGGCAATGTTTCAATTGCCTCATGTACACAGACAACCCTTTCCTCCTCCCACAAAACACAAATACATGCAGAGATGCAACTATACGGCCAAACTGGAGGCTGAGCTCTCTCAACATAGGACTGGCAAGACCAGTCAGGAGGAGAAGGTTACCACACACACTATAGACCCAGTCTCACATAGTACCATTACAACCTCAAATCATACACATAAACACACAAAGACATACTCGGAGGCTCTGATCAAAAATCTACCAAAACAGCAGAGGCCACCAAAGCAGACACCCAAACAACCACCACCTCAGAACACAACACCCGCAACACATAGACCTCACAGTCAGAGTGTCAAACAGTCACAGCCCTTAAGGCCAAACACAATGCCAGACACACTAGTCATTGGTGACTCCATAGTCAGACACACTGATGTCCCGCTCACCAGACTGAGTAAGGAGAAGGTCACAGTAAGCTGCCTGTCGGGCGCTAGAATCCGCCACATAACGCAAGCACTCAGGTCTCTCAACAGCAGGTACAAATATGACTCAGTCATTGTCCACGCTGGTGTAAACGACCTGAGACGTACCTCCTTGGACTACATGAAAAGAGACATTGAGGAGCTCTCTGATTATGTAGCCCAGGCAGGTATGACCCTGACCTTGAGCAGTATCCTACCTTCACCAAGAATGATGCCACAATACAGAGATAAGATGATCAGCTTTAACAATTGGCTTAAACACTGGTGTCATTCAAAGGGGATCCAGTATCTGTCTGCCTGGGATGACATGCTGGACAAGCCATGCTGCTTCGCAAGGGACGGCTTGCACCTGTCACCCCTGGGATTCCGGATATTGGCAAAGGCTCTTGCCACCCCCATAGTGCCTTTTTTAGGCAAGGCTCAAATTCTAAACCTACCACCCTAGAACACAAAAAGGAAAAAACTAAGGGTAATGCTGCTCAATGCCAGAAGTCTAAATCTCAAAATGCACGCACTCGAGGCCCTTCTCAGTATGGAGAACATCGATGTCTGTGCTGTGACAGAAACCTGGTTCAAGGCTCCTGAGAGCACCCCAGCGCTATCAGGTTTTACCTCATATCATGCTCCGCCCCAAAATCCGGACAATACCAAGAAAGGAGGGGGTATCCATATTCATCAAGGACACCCACACCTCAAGACTGGTGGCAACGCACGATGCATCGGAGACCATCCAGGTGCAATTAACCATAGGCAAGACTGCTCTGCAAATTGTAGCATGTTACAGGCCACCCTCACAAACTCAGGAACCTCACATGGCCTTCCTGAAAACACTAGAGGGATAAATGTATCACCAAACACCATCATACTAGGTGACTTCAATTACCCTAATATAGACTGGGAACACTACTCAAGCCCAAACACCCTAGCCCAAAAGTTCCTGGAATTCATAAACTCAAATGCCATGGAACAACTAGTCACCATCCCCACAAGAGGAGATAACATACTTGATCTCATCATCACGAACATGGGAGCACAATGTTCAACACCGAAGTATACCCCTCACTGGTGAGATCAGATCACAAACTAATCTCGCTGGAGGTCCTCATCCCACCCCACCTGAAATAAAAAGACCACAGTAAAGAACTTCTCAAAAGCCGACTTCACACTTCTAAAGACTAGTGTGGTCTCCTTTCAGGCCCCGAGCCGGGCGGAAAACAATACTCAAGCCGCTGAATCACTTACAAACGCCTTCTACCAGCACCTGCAGGACTGCATGGATAAGGCAATCCCAAGCAAAACAAAGACTCTTTGTACCAAAGGCAAGCGTCCAGTCTGGTGGACCTCAGCCATAAACAAACTCTACAACAAAAGGAGGAAGCTACTACAAGATAGAGCAAAATCCTTAAAAGGTAAGACACCCTTGATCAGTATAAGTAAAAAACTAAGAGCTCTCATAAAATCATCCAAAGCAAATTTCGAGAGAAAAATAGCTAAAGACTCAAAAGACAATCATAAGGCCTTCTTTAGCTATGTTAGAAACCTAGGAGGAAACTCCCAGATATGCTCAGAACTAGTTCAAAATGATGTGAAGATTACTGATCCTACAAACATTGCCAACATACTGGCTGACAGGTTCAGTGCAAACTTCTCCCCAAAGGAGAGATATCTATACCAAATGAGTGCAGCCCCCAAACATCTCCAGCGCCCAAGTGAGAACTGCTCTCTCCAAAGCAAAAAACACAGCATCCATGGGACCCGATGGTGTCCCCGGCTGTGTGCTCCACGAACTCAATGAGGAATTAAACCCACAGCTAGGACAGCTGTTTAATCAAAGTCTTACCTCTGGATACGCACTCCAGGAGTGGCGCACTGCAACTGTGGTCCCACTTCACAAAGGCGGTGCCTCCACAGACCCTGGAAATTACCGCCCATTAGCTTGACAAGCCTTATCTGCAAAGCCATGGAGAGGATCATAATGGACCTCATAAATAAAGACATAGGGAATTTGCAGACTTTGGATCCAACCCAGTTTGGCTTTGTCAAAGGCAGATCATGCCTTTTAAACTTGGTTGACTTTTTGAAACAGTCACCAAAGCCATTGATGAGGGAAAGGCAGTCCATACAGCCTACCTCGATCTGGCTAAGGCCTTCGATACAATACCCCACTTGGGTATCATTGAAAAACTCATCAGCTTAAATGTTAACCCATACATCACAAGATGGGTTGCAAACTGGCTGAGTGACAGAACCCACAGGGTCAGAGTTGCTGGCGCCATGTCAGACTCAAAGCCTGTCACAAGTGGTGTCCCACAGGGCTCAGTCCTGGGCCCACTCTTGTTTGGCATCTACTTTTCCAAGTACAAGCAAACACAGGAGGGTTATGGCTGACAAAGTTTGCAGATGACTGCAAACTGGGCGCCATAGTAGAAAACACATCTGACACAGATATCCTTCAGAAGGGTCTCACAGAAACGGATAACTGGTGCCAGAGCCACGGCCTAAAGTTAAATGCCAAAAAATGCATAGTCATACCCTTCGGGAAAAACAAGGTTACCCCTAGCTACCAAATAGGTGGCAATCCACTGAGCACAGAAGTAGTTATCAGGGACCTGGGGACCCAGGTTGATAGTAGTCTGTCATTCGACACCCATGTAGCTAAAGTAGTTAGGAAGTCCTTCTACATTGCCCACCTTATCATGAAGGGATTCTCATCTAGATCAAGGGAGGTCATAGTCTCCCTTTACTCATCACTCATCAGACCAATGATTGAGTACAATGCCCCATTCGGAATGTATCTGACCCGACACTTGCAGCAGCTGGAGAGGCCACAAAAGTTCCTCACCAAAAGGATAAAGGGTCTCAAAATCTGTCCTATGCTGCCCGACTGAAAGAACTCCAGCTCTATTCAGTCGCCACCGCTTGCTCAGAGGTGACCTTTGCCTAACATACAAGGCCATGTCAAACCCAGATTTGATGAATATGCTTCACCTCAAAAATCTAGATCCATCAGAGCCACAAGGGCGGAGACTTAAACCTCGACACGGCTATTAATAGGACGTGCTGGAGGGATAGATTCATCACCCAAAGACTCCCTATGCTGTGGAACAAAATCCCGGTACATGTGAGGCAGAGCACCTCGCTGGCCTTGTTCAAGAGAAATCTTGACCAATGGATGGGAGATCGCAGATATACCCCAGGAATTACCTCAGTGTCACTGCTCGACAGAGGCACAGCAAAATAATGGGTATAGTTCCCCATACAAAAGGGGTGGCGTAAGCCACAAAACAATGGGCTAGGCTTATAAATGCCCTCGGGCAGATAGCCTAGTATGAACCTATGAACCTATGAACCTATGAACAAATGACTTTGGGAAAGATAATCAACTCTTTTCTTTTGCTGTTACCAGACTGGGTTAAAAAAATTCCAAAGTTATATATCCAGGTGGTTGTCTGTTATAATTCTAGTCACAGGGTACTTCTGGATAAACCCAGAGCCCATGCTACAAGATCAGTAGCTACATCCTTAGCTTATTTTAAACATTTAAGTGGGTAATTGCGCTGCTACAACATGGGCTTCACTGCTTACTTTTGTGAGACACTATAAGCTGGATGTGAGCTCATGGTCTAGGTTTTCCTTTGGGGCCACCATCTTCCATGGCATTCTGTCATGATGCTACCATGCTGTAATGTTGGAGTCCTGCTGTTGTAGTGTACAGACTGGAACATGTCAGATAAGTTATGTACTCACCATAAATATAGATCTTTCATGATCCAAGTCTGTACACTGCAACATACCCACTCACCTTCCCTTCCTTAGTTTTCTGTTTGCTTTGTACCATTTTATTGGACTTACCAGAGGCCTTCACCAAGCAGTGTACATTAATACTTTTGAATCAGAGTACGTTAGAATATGTTGATTATTTCCTATCCTCTTAGTCTCAAAAATCACATATGTCCTTGCTCCCAAACACATGTACTGTAATTTCCATAATTATCTCCATCCTCCTTCCATTCCTATTAACTCTCTTCTGCCCTTCTCAGAAGTCATACTGTTATCCCAGTCAATAAAATATACTGACTGGTCCTCTAGTTAACCATTACCTTGTAGGCATTACTCACAGCCTCTATTCCACCTCAGACTCTTCCCCTAACCTATTTCTGACCTCACTATTGACCTGGATAAATCATATTAATACACTTATACAATTAACTCACCTTTCTTCTGTCTTACTCTACAACTTTCATTCTATCCCTCCTCCTCTCCCTCCCATCCCATCACCCATATCTATATTTCTACTAACCTTAAGTCTGATCCAATGAAAGATCTAACACCATTTGTTTTCTAAACACAATTATATCTATCCATCTCTCCAAATTGTCATTTACATTTCAGTTGCTGTGAATGGATTATCTTATTGTAAATTATTATATCTCAGCCGATGTGACACAAATGTATAATGTTCAATAATTTTGATTGTCTGCTTATACTTTTTATTACTTAAACTTTGTATTGTGGAGCTTTTCATCCTGGGCCTCTGCTGAAAAGGGGTCTGTGACCCAGTCGGACTTTCCCGGTCACCAATTGTCAATAAATAAATAATAGTCTTTTCTTGTAAATTGCTGAGATCATTCTGGAGATCAGAGGAAGGAAAGCTGTATTTTGGGAATGAGGAGAGGGAACTGAAGGTTAAGAGAGTTTCCAAAGATGCTGGATCAGTTATTGTTACAGCTCCCAGTCTTGCAGTTGCTGTGTATAGATTTGGATTATGAAGAGCTGCTATTACAGTAAATACATAGTTTTCATTAATTAATAGGTACTCGGACAGGTCTGAGTAGGCCTTATTGTAGATTTATTAATGTGGCTTTACGACCAAGAACAAATCATTCAATTAAATATACAAAGTCTGGAGATGGTAATATCTACTATCTTAACAGTATGAGTAATTAAATATAGGTAATCTAAATCTGTCTGTCTGATACCGATTAGCCCCAGTTTAATTTATTACCCCCAATTAATGCCATCACCAAGACATTTGGCTACATTTTATAGTAAGTAAAATGTATGTGAAAGTAATGATGGAGCTTTTAGATGTTCTCATTTTACTAAAAAAGAAATAAATGCCTCATTATACACATAAGAACTACAACAAATCTGTTTTTTGCTAGTAGTCACTGAATGTTTACAGTATTTCAGTTAATTCTTTATGATGAATTTTTCATACTCAAAGGAAGCTGTGTACTTAAGTATGATTCTGAGTCTCAGGCCAGCATGCTTTATAACAGTTTATTGAAGTAAGGTTATTCAGTGTCTATGATATAGTCAAGATTAGTTCAAAAAAAGGGGAAAGTTAATATTACTGTATATCCAAGATCAGAACTAGAATAGGAAGATGTAGTAAAAAGACAGCAATCTCATTTGTGATGACATTAAGAGGCTTAAGGCTATAATGTTGAAATATGTCCTGCATTTTATTACATTTTAGGAATTCTTATAGAGAAGAAAAAATGGTTGACAATTAATATTCCTATCAGATTTTAAAGAATTTACCCTGGCACCATCTGGGAATTTTTAATGGTCCTGTAAGACAAGTAGTGCTTAGATATAAATGTAAGACTTGTAAATAAGAAGGGTACTGTCCTTTTTAAATTAATAGGTAAAAGGTTTCAAATTGTCTAACTTGCAAGAGTTCTTATGTAGTATATTAAGTGAAATATAAGTGTAGTAAGATATAGATCAGTCAAATCAGCAGGAAGACATGTAACAATTTTAGAACATTTGAATTCTATATCTGTATTCTCTGTCTGGGATACACTTTTTTTCTATATTCTTTACTATCTCTTGGCCTACCTACAATCAAGCCTCCCCAGTGTGCCTTGAGCCCATTTATTCCCCTGTTCTGGGCATCCTCAGTATGAAAACGACAGCCATGCAGAGGAACTGCTATCCAGGCAGCCATGGGACTGGTTTATGCATTTGCTGGTATCCTGACAATGAGGGCAGTTCTGTTAATGCTCTAACCCCAACCCTGGAGGCTGATGTGGCCTCAGGTCGTCTATGTCATAATCATTGCTTTATCCTTCTGTGCCACAGAGATAGAAAAAAAGGGAAATAAGAATCTGACAGCAAAACTTGTATGGAAAGAGGCATGGAAACAATTGTCTGGTATTATAGATTTTTTTTTTATTGTCAAGTAAGTTAAAGGGAGAGAAAGATGGTCAGAGACAGAGTTGTTTTAAAAGAAGCACAGTACTTTTTGCAGTTTGATTTTCTGATCTGAGTTTTGAATGCATTAATGGAAAATATATGCAAATACATTATTCTTCTAAATGTAACATGACTAAACTATGCCTGAAAAAATGCGTTAGTAAGATGAAATACAACAAAAAAGTATGATACTTTAATATTGATGTCTACAAGTGGTATAATTGAATAAATGTTTTTTTTAGGTGTTTTTTTTTCCTTTCATGTCTACAGGCCATCTTTTTGGTCTTGAGCTATAAGAGTTCATGACTCAGAGCTAAGAGCTTTACTGGAAGAGGCGGTCATCAAGGCAGTCACAAATGTTTGTGTGTTATCACTCACACTTAGCGATGCAGGCAATAAGGGCATTTCTAAGTAAGCTTTGATCTGATACATTTTGGCCGACAAGGACCTGATACACTACACTTGTGCAAGTGTGTGCTTCCACACATGCACGAACAAAGGCCATCACCAGCTTAGTAAGCCAAACCTTTTGCTGTCTGTAAGCCTCAATGTGCATGTGCTTCAGCAGCTAAATGGACCGCCACTCTCTTCTCAGCACTTGCCACTTTATTTATGCTTTGTTGACCAAGCTAATCTCACAAGGCTCTAGTAGTCTTTCTTCAGGAAGATCCAAGGTGATATTTACACTTCTAGGGGAAATTTGACAAGTGAATCAAGGAACTTCCTCTAGCCTTTTTATAGGTCCCATGGATCTTTTACATCCACCTAAGTTATTACTAACTCAAACATACGGGCCCTTGCTTTAATGTCTCATCCAAAAGATGGCACCCATAGGAGTCCAGCACCTCATTTATGCTGCACTGCTGTGTCAGCATTCAGTCTACATGGTGTGGCAATAAAACCCATAGTCTTCTGCACCCAAGGCGAGTATGCTACCTGTTCCATCATTGACACTGTGCTACTCCTATCCCCCTACCTGGCTCATCCAGGACCTGAATGACCATTCAAACTCCCATTGTCTGGACCTTAGTCTGGGCTTTATCCTGCTATACCACACAGCTGGTGAATAATTTGCTGCTTTTGATGTAAATTACCAGAGGCAATGTGTCAGTTTTGAAACACTTTGCATATTTATAAAAGCAGCTGCTGAAGCACCAGAGTATTTGAAGGGAGAATAAACTCAGCTGTATTTGGATGCTGGTTTGGAGTTTTCGTTTTATGGCATATCAGATAAATGTCTGAGATAGTCTTTTCCTCCCAATCCAGGGCTCAGTCCTGACCTCCAGTCAGTGTCTGTCTAGAGTCTGCATGTTCTCTCCATGTTTGCATGGGTTCTGCCTGAGAAGTTTGGTTTCTTACCAAAAACATGCTGGCTGATTAGTCATTGGTTTGTCTAAAGCCTTGCTCTCTGTATTGTATTTGCTCTTACTTAGATGGAATGTGACTAAAGTATGTCTGAAAAGTGTATTAATAAGATAAAATATAAGAAAAAATATAATTTATTATCGATGTATACAAGTGATATAATTGAATAAATAATGTTTGATTTTTGTCTAGGTGATTTGTTTCATCCATTCTCCAAACTGGATGAAAATGAGTCACTAAATGAACTAGCGAACAGATGAAGTACTGAAAAAAAAAAGCATTCATCCTCTCCTTCATGCTTAATGCAGCTGTGATCTGCTCAGCACTCTAACAAGGAAGCATATATTCATTACAATGCATCTCAGGTGCTATCAAGACACTACAGTTGATATCAAACAATAAAATTATATTGGTTCCTTTGCCAATAGACATGGAGGCAAAGCTAAACAATGCCTCTTCAAGTTGCTTTCAAATTGTGTTGTCTTTTATGATAACTGTGACAAAATCCTGTAAAACTTTCCAAGGCTACAGCTATCAGAGCTGTATCTACATGCATGGCTTCCTTCTGTAAGACTTTCTTGCGATCATTTATTTATTTGTTATTTGCACATTTGGTAACTGGGAAAGTCCTTCTGGGTAAAAAAAAAACATTTTCAGTGGAGGCCTGGGGAGAAAAGCTCTGATACAAAAATACCGTATGATATATACAATATAAAATATTAAGTATAAAGTTTTAAGAAAAATGTAAATACGCAGTAATATGTAGCATTAAAATCAAAAATAGTAACAACAACAAATTATACATTTACACATGGTAGTCCTAAATAGCTTATATTAATACATCTTTTTAGATTGAGATTGCAGGATAAATTATAGTAACGAAATATGTAGATGAAGGATGGAACAGAGAAAAAAGTAAGCAGATAGTTCAAAGTTAGAGTAGCAGGGAGATAAAGGTTGGGTTGGAAGTTAAATGACTAGAAGGTGGAATATTATATGTAAAGATAAAGGGGTGAAGTGATGTAGAAAAGCTGGTGGAGTAGAAAAAGTGAGAAATAAAAGGGGGATTAGAGATGGGGACACAAAGCAGTATCAAAAGAAAAAAACACAGCAGGATTGTGCTTGCTCAGTTTGTTCATAAGGCTGGAACTGTATGTAGTCAGATATCAAATGGGTACTCACCATAATACTGGTTGGGATATGAAATGGGTACTCATCACAATACTGGATGAAATACGAAATGGGTACTCATCACAAGGACTCCTGTTAAGAAAAAATGAAAGATTAATCATTGTCCTCCTGAAAAAGTGATTGCAGTTATGAAAGATGAATTTCATACCTTTGAAAGATGGGCATTACAGACGATGAATCCTGGAACAAAGAAGCCTACCTTGTGGGCATCCCCAGTAAAGACATTTCTGATGAAACAAGGAGAAGGAGTGAAGATTCTGAGTTTGGCACAGACAAGTTGTCTTCTCCTACAGAAAGCTCAGCTCTTTGATTATGAGAAAACTATTCTTAGGTTCATAGGTGTTTACTAGGCTAATGACCACAAGGGCCTTTTTAAGCCTAGTCATGCACCACAAATCTGACAAGTTTTGGTACCCTTGATAAGTATAAGCAGGGGCTTTGGGAGATTAAACATTTACAAGCAGGAGCCTGGGAGACGAACCATTCACGGGTTGCTTGTGTCCATTAGAGACATAGGTGCAAGCCAGGGATGAATTTCCTGTTTCCCATTCAGTTGTCCAAGTTACAGTTCAATTGGGTTAGGGAAGAACTCTGCTTCACGTGAATGGGGGAGCCAGTCCCAGAGATGGGGTAGTTTCTGGAATACATACCTGTCTCTTTAGCAGGTTCCATTTATATCACAGGCAAGGTTTGTCTTTAGAATGGGTAATTCTGGTGCTGTTTGTTTTGTGAATATGCAGGAGATCCATCAGAGTGGGGTCTGACAATGCCATGTAAGCCAGGCATAGATCTCCTCTCAACAGCCTGTATGAGACAGAATACTTGCACTCTATACTCTTTTAGTGAGGAACCTCTGTGGATGTTCCATTTGTTGGATATGCCTGGTTAGGTACATACTAAAGGGAGCATTGTACTCAGTGATAGGTCTGATGAATAACAAATACAGAGAAACAATGAGTTCCTTGGACCTAGATGTCATACCTTTGTCTATAATTTGTGCAACATAGAATAATTTCCTCACTACTGTCGACATGTGATGGTCAAATGCTAGATTACTGTCTAAGAAAGATTCAAACCCTGCACCCTTGCTACAGGAAGCAGCTCATTAACAAAGTAGAGCATTAGCCCTCTGCGCTTACGGCAGGAGCTCCTATGGAGGAATTTTCTCTTAATCGGGCCATAGTCTGTATGAATGAGGTGTTTTTATGGGAACAAATAGATCTTCCCCCTCAAACTGAGGAGATACTATGATGTGTTACAAATGGGTATACCTCATTCCTCTGCTAACCCTTGTCTACTACCACCCTGGAGGATGTGTTGGATGCAGACTCTAATCATACTGATACTTAGCTTTTAGTCTCTAAAAAAAGCAGATAAACTGTATAAGGGGCCTCGAGCTAATAAATTTCTCTCACCTTAGATCTGATCCAACAGTAGTTTCAACTGCATCTCATGCTGGCAACAGGTTAGTCATTAACACACATCCTTCTCCTGGTGACAAAGGCAAAATATTGGACTGCGTAGGTAACAGAGTGTCTTCTTCCACTTTAGTTTTAGAATTCTGAATTACCAGGCATATTTGTGGAAATTTGCTTTGTTATATGGACAGTTTGAGGGAATTGCCTACCATTCTTACTACAGATGAAAGCTCTTTTTTGAACCAGACTATTTTTACCCTGTTCTAGGTATCTAAATGTGCTTTGAAGAGTGTGTATGATTGTGCAGATACTGTGTCAAGGGCCAGTGCTACTGCTACAGTGTTAAGTTATGCTTGTGTACATTAACCAAAAGTTTCTGATGAGGTAGAGTCTGAAATATTATATTCTGCTTTTGATAAGGATGTGTAGTTTGGTTCTTCGGCTACCCAGATTCTCAAACAATATGATGAAAGGGAACATTTTTTCAGAGATTTTCTAAGATTTTTCATGTACGCTAATAGGCTTCCCTCTTTAACACACACACGCTAAATAAAATAAACAAAATCATTTTTTTCTGGCAAATAAAATGCAAGAAAGAGAGAGCCAGAGAGAAATAAAGGATCTTTTAGAAAAAGGGACAGACCAACAGTACAGAATAACTATGCCAGCATTCTTTCCACCCCTTTTTTCTCTTCTGACCAATAACTCTACAGATTTGTTCCACAAACTGGTCATCAAACCCCCTCCCCCATTGGCAAAAGACTTTCAGATATTTGGATGCTAAAAGTGGTGCAAAAAGGTTACAGATTGCACCAAATGCGAAGACACCCTTTCAGGGGAATCCCTCCTCACTCTCTTAAAGAAGCAGGATTTTTCCTCAGGTTCTTTTGTTTTTATACACCTAAGGAGTCGTAAAACCAGAGCCCATTAGTGAAGTGGGAAAGACTTCTATTCCAGATTGTTTCTGGTACCAAATAATGAGGCCTCTTGGGGACAGTACTAGATCTTTCATTTCTAAAGCTGTATGTGAAATTAGAAAAATTCAAAATGATGACTTTACAGCACCTGCTGCACCTCATTCCTTCCTTGAGTTACCTGATAACACTAGAATTAAGATGCTTATTACCATGTTCCCATAACTGCAGGCTTCAGGAGATTTCTAAGGTTCTCTGTTTCCGGGTGAGGTTATCAGTTCTCTGTATTTCCCTCTGGATTATCTAGAGCTCCAAAGGAGCTTACGAAGTGCCTAACTCCAATCAAAGCTTACAATAGACTAAAAGGCATTCACATCTTTCCTTATTTAGATGACTTGCTTATTTCTGCAGAGTCTTTATCCAGATGACAAGAGTAATTAACTTGGGTTATGTCTCTTGAGCAATCTGGGCTTATAGATAAATATTGTAAAATCTTCCTTGAATCCGTCTCACAGGATTGTTTCTGGACTGCCTTGTAGATGCTTCTTTTCAAAAGGCTTTTTTTGATTCAAGAGAAGGTAGATTTTTATCAGTAATCTTTCCTGAAATTCTCCAATCAGTCAGAGACTACTGCAAGAGAATTTCTCTGGATCCTAGGATTCATGGCTTATGTGCTTCTCATGATTCACCTAGCCAGATTACACATGGGCAAGATGCAATGATTTCTGGGGAAAAAAACATGGACCCAATATTTACAACTTCTGAAGCATCAAATTCCAGTTTCTGCATTCTAAAAATGAAACTGCATTGGTGGAGGCAACAAATTCAGCGAAACCCAGGTCTCCTCTTCTCTTCTCTCTTCAGACCCTAAGCCAGTCTCCCACCACAGACATGTCAGATTTTACTTTGGGAGCGATTTCCATGGGTGTGAAAGTGCAAGACCCATACAGTCTTTCAGACAGACCAAAGAACATCAACATAAAGAAGATACTGGTTCTGATACATGCATTGAAGCCTCTCCATCTATGGTCCTCGGGAATGTTTCATGTCATTACAGACCATACCAGAGTCATGTGGTACATAAACAAGCAGGGAGGTACGAGATTGTACCCCCTATGCAGGCTAGCTATGATGGCGTGGGAATTAGATTTTCAGCATTCTGTAATCCTCCAAGCATCTCACATTCTGTCAGAGCAAAACATAGTGGCATGTAAGCTGAGCAGTACCAGGACAGAGCCTCACAAATAAAAATTCTTCCAAGAACTGATTCAACTGTGGGTAACACCTCAAACATATCTGTTCGCCTTCTTTCAAAATGGACAACTAAACACATTTTGCTCCAGGGATCCTTGCAAGCAAGCCTGGAAAACAGATACATTTTTATTCCACTGGAATGAAATGCTCCCTTATGCCTTTCCATCCTTTCCAATTATATCCAGGGTAGTCATGAAGATGCAAATAAATACCCCAAAAATCAATGCAGTAACCCCCATGTTGGCCCAGGCAGCAATGGTTTTTCCCTACTTATGGAATTGGCCAAGGGAAATTATTGCAACCTTCTGCACAGAATGGATCTATTCATAAAAGACAGATGGCGTTTGATACACCCCAGTGTCAATTAACTTCAACTGACTCCCTGGATGATTCATTTCTAATACGTTTTTAAGCACATTTCTTGAGGATGTGCAGCAGGTACTAAAAGAGGCAAGAAAGCCTGCTATCATCTCTCAACTGTCCATAGTTTCACCGAATGTCCAGATTTGTGCCTCATATTTTTGGTCTTCATAAAATGTGCGGTTTTCTGGCAATTCAGTGGGGATTGAAGTAATAATGTAAAATAAAGAACGCACAGCCTACTGGTCTTCCAGCACCAAAGGTGAGGATACTACTTGTTACACCACTGATACTGTGTATATATGCAGTTGTAAGTGTGCACTTTTTAAGAATGCTTAGAGCCAGCAATGCCTGTTGCTATCCGTTCACTCTAGAGGAAGTGACAATAGAAGCTCTCTTGGGTATTTTCCATTTGATGTGGGACTAAAGTTGTATCATAACTTTAAAATCATGAGTCTGATGCCATTACTGAACAGCACAGTTCAGGGTCTGGTACTATCAGTTGAAGGTGTGAGGATCTGATAATCTCTCATTTAATGTGCTCAGTAGTAACAACTTTTTATGAACTGATTTTCAAAATGCTCTGCAAGAGATAAAATAACAGCTGATGGTGAATGTAAGCTAATGGTAGCCATGACACCCTTTGAAGTAGACATATATGTTTTACAAAATGTTTTCTGGAGGGTTTTCTGGGTACATTGTGTTCATATGACTCAGAATCACCAATTACTGGAGATTCATTCCTGCTATGCTGGGGGTGAACAGTTAGCAGTTATAGACAACCTTTTTTTCAATATTTTTATTGAGGATAAAATAAGAGAATAAACACTAATACATTGATTATACTGAATAGACAACTTTTAACAATGAAACTACAACTATTTACATTATTTACATAGGCCTGAAAAATGATTGAGTAGTACAAATATTTTAAGAAAACTTTCAGTGATACAAACAAATAATAAACAGTTAAAAATCTGTTTGTAAAGTCTCAGTTAGGTTTGAAACCTTTATCCATGGATTGTTAGCAGAAATCCTTGGATATAGTCTAAGTTATTTAGTTATGACTTCCTTGTTTATGGTTCCTTCTATTAAGGAGAAAAATTCACCAAGACTCTGAGAGGTGGTAGATATCAATTTCCTTGTAATATATTTCCTGGCTACTGCTAATATTGTCCATAATAAGTATAAATTTGATTTATTTAAAGAAAAGGTTTCATCAACATTAAGAAAAGTTTAATTGTGAAGTTATCTGAAATTAAAGCTGAAAGAAAATCAATTTTTCTCCAAAAATTCCTTAGTTTAGAAAATCATAGAAAATATGGCACCAATCTGTATTACATGATGTTAGACATCTCCAGCAAATGTTTGATTTTTTGGAATTTAGCAATATTGTCAGGGGTTAATGTTCTGTATAAATACTTCCAAGTAAATACACTCGATTATCGACCTGGAGAAGTGAATTTTACTGAGGACAAACTGTTACGTTTTTCGTCTGGGAGAGACTATGAGGTAGGCTTTCAGTCATTGTGTTCCATTGCCAAGTTGTTACAATGTACCTGTAACTTAACAAAATGGTATATAATTTGGATACTAAATTGTCAAACTGTTGATCATTAAATAATATTTCATATATGAACGTGATTAAGGGAGGTTGATCTAAATATGAATAATTCTGCATAAGTCTTGAGAATAAGCAATTGCACTTTGTAGTAATAACCAATCTTGTGATGATAAGTTAGTCTTTCTTTCATACATTGTTTCTAAAAAAATAACATTTCTAGTTTCCCATTCATTAAAGATGTTAATGTGAAGTTTATCTGGGAACTTTTTGGTGATTTTAAAGGAGATTATTAGGTCAAACCAGGATTTGATATCTGCATTTGAGTATATATTTTTAAAGTTGTTAATGTTAGATAGTTTAGTTTCATGGGTTTTGTCACATTATATTGAACAGTGTGACTAAGAAACCAGAACTTATTAGAGGGATGTTTGGAAGGAATTTTATGAGTGAGTTTTCATTCTGTGTTATAGCTCTATGGAGATCTTTCAATTTGAGTTGTAATTTGAGTCAATCCAATTTAATGGGATTTTAAGTAATAATGCTTTGATATGTTTCCATGTCAGGGAATCTTAAACCACCACCATTCCAAGATCTAATATGATGTGTGTAAGCAATCTTATTTTTGTTTGGGTACCATAGGAAGTTTAATAAAGTTTTGAGTTTAATATAATTATTCCCAGGATAGGCATCTAGAGCCACAACAATATATAACATTTTTGGAAGGAATGTCATTTTTAACAATTGCAGTCTGTCCTTGAATGAAAAAAACATTGTTCCAGCTACTTATGCATATATATACCTGAGATATTTTGCTTTTGTAATTTTTCTCTTGTTTTTTTCCAAGTTTTTGCAAAATATTATCCCTAAGTAGTTTAGTGTATTAACCTGTTCTCCAATAATGCTTTGGTTAACTAGCTGAGATTTCCCTTTGTCATTAAGAATAATATGTTTAGATTTTTGCTTATTAAAGTGGAGGCCTGACGTTTTTTTGAAAGTAATTAATTATTGTGTCTAATTCTAATAATTCTTGATTCAATTTGGGTAAGGTAAGCAGAATATCATCCACAAATAGCACTATTTTAGAATTGTATTGATTATAAATATTAATTCCTTTGATTTTTTGATTATTTCCTATTGATGATGCTAATATTTCTATGACAAGGGCAAATAATATTGCGGATAAAGGGCAACCTTGTTTGGTTATGTGGATGTACTTTGAAGTGAAGGGACCTAATTTGACGTATGCCAAATTATCTTTATAAATAGCCTTTATCTCGGAGATGAAAGATATTGGAAATGAGAATGCTTTTAGTGTTTCAAACAAAAAATTCCAGTTTAGAGTCAAATGCTTTTTCTATGTCTAGACTCATCAACAAAGCTTCATTTTCTTTGTTTAAGAATTCTATTAATGTTAATATTCTTTTGATATCATCATGAGTGTGCCTTTTATGAATAAGCCCGGTTTGGTCATTATGAAGTAAATGCGAATGTGTGAGAAACATTTCTGCAGTTTGTTTCTACCGGAGTAGTGTGGATATTTGTACCATTGTCCATATTCAGGCTTATGTTTGGGCCTAGGGTTTGTGGAGGCTGTGTTTCTGAGCACATGTTCAAGGACATCTTGGTTTTAGCCAAAGCCATTAGGCATTTCAGTGAGAGGGGATTGTTTATGGTCATTGGCTGACTGGGGTCACCTGGACTACAGCTTAGAGTAAGCACCTCATTGGTTCTTTTGAGCTATTTTTTAAAGTTGTCTCAGGTTTCAACTTTCTGTTACCTAAGAAGTTAAGTTTATGAGTGTTTCTGTCATTTCACACTGAGCTAATCGAAGGAATGACACTGAGCAAACTCGGATCTGTAATATATAACATTAAGTATCCTGTTTTTTTGCTTATTTTTTCAAGTTATTTATAGCACTTTGTCTACTGCATACTTTTCTAGCTAGTTTCACTGTGTGTGAGGAATTAACTAGAAATTGTCTACTTTTATTAAGCATTTGTTTGGGTTGTTTGATTCTGATCTCCTGCCAAGGAGAGTGTCATATAAATTGTTTGCAGTTAAAAATTTTCTCTAGAGGCTCCTTTATCTGTTGTAAACTTTCATTTAAAGACTCACTGCTGCTTTTCTGCTGTGAGAAACATTTCTGAAGTTTGTTTCCCACCCTCCTTCCCTATTTGTATGCTGTTATTATAGTTGGTGGCTTGGCAGTTGCCCACCCCTACTGTAAATTTGATCTGGAATACTCCTCCCAGTCTAGTGTTATTACCTCATTCTACGTAATACAGGGAGAACATTTGAGAAGGCCAATCCACTTAGTTTCTGCTTCTTCTTTCTTTCTTTCCACTTAAAACATTTTTTCTAAGATAGTTTCCTGCCTTTCATGTGGGTAGTCTAGTCTGGATACAGATTTGCTGTGTCTAGGACTGTTTGTGGGCTTCTGAGCCCCCAAGCCTTTCCATGTTGGAGGGAAGCCTTTTCGCTTAATTTTGTTTATTAGAACTAGCCAGTTTTTTAGTTTCAACACTCAAGTCTGTTTATTTGAGCTCAGCACTTGTTCAGAACTCGTTGTAAGCACTAAACAAGCTACAAATTACTACAGCACTCAACTTTCCTCACTTGTCTAGAGGAAAACAGTTTCTAGTACTTAACAAATAAGCACCTATCCAGGCATGTCTAAGGGTCAGCTTCCACTGTTTTCACCTGTCTACCTGATGAATCTGGGCATCTTGGGGCAATGCAGCAATTGCCTCATGTACACAGACAATCCTCTCCTCCTACCACCCAACACTACAACCTGTGAGAGATGCACTTATATAGCCAAATTGGAAGCAAAGCTCTCTTCACCCAAGACTGGACTAGATAATCAAGAGGAGAAGGTAAATACTTGCACCACACCACACTCATCACATAGTCCCTCAAAACCTACACCACCAAAACACACACACAGAAACACAAAATACACACCTACATTCTTGGAGGCTGTCAGTAAAAACCTGCCCAAGCAACAGGGTCCTCCAAAGCAGAAATACAAGCAACCGCCACCTCCCCCAACACAAGCCAAATGACACACAGCCCAAAAGGCATAACAATGTACCCAACACTCTAGTCATAGGTGACTCTATACTCAGGCTCAGGAGAAAGTTACTGTCAGCTACCTGTCGGGTGCCAGGATCCACCACATAACGCATGGCATGCACTCAGGTCACTCAACAAGTACAAATATGACTCTGTCATTGTCCATGTTGGTGTGAATGACCTGAGACGTACCTCACTGGACTACATGAAAAGGGACATGGAGGAGCTGTCCAATCTTGTAGCCCAGGCAGGTATGACCCTAGCCCTGAGTAGCATCCTGTCATAACACAGAATGATACCACAGTACAAGAACACAATGATTTACTTCAACAATTGGCTAAGCTTCTGGTGTCAATCTAAGGGGATCCAGTATCTGTCTACCTGGGATGACATGATCGACAAACCACGATGCTTTGCCAGAGATGGCCTGCAACTGTCGCCCCTGGGAATACGGATACTGGCTAAGGCTCCAGCTGCCCCTATAGTGCCATTTTTAGGCAAGGTTCAAATGACAAATTCACCACTGTAACAGGTACAAGCAAGCAAAATCTGAGGGGATTGCTACTCAATGCTAGAAGTCTAAACCTCAAAATGCACTCACTTGAGGCACTCTTTAAAATGAAGAACATCGACATCTGTGCAGTGACAGAGATCTGGTTCAAGGCTCCAGAGAGTACCCCTGCATTACCAGGCTATAATTCATACCACACCTTTCGGCCACCTAACCTGGACCAAAACACTAAAGGCGGAGGAGTGTCCATATTCATTAAGGATATTCACACCTCCAGGCTAGTTGCACAGCATAATGCATCTGAGATTATCCAAGTGCAACTAACTCTGGGCAAGACCACAATTCAAATTGTAGCTTGCTACAGATGCCCCACCATGCCCCAAGAGTCCCACTCCTCATTTCTTGATACACTGGAAAATATTAGGGTACAACCTAACACCCTAATAATGGGCGATTTCAACTACCCCACCATTAACTGGGAAAACTACTCATGTACCAACTCTTGTGCTCAACGTTTTCTGGAATTCATAAATTCCAATGCCTTGGATCAACTTATCCACACCCCCACCAGGGGCAGCAGTATCCTATACCTAGTTATTACCAACATGGGCAACTGGTGCTCCACACCAGAGGTCGATTCTTCGTTGGTCAGATCTGACCACAAGCTAATCACCCTAGACATCCACATCCCTCCCCCACCCCCCATTAGGGAAACCACCATTAAAAATGTCTCCAAAGCCAACTTCATGCTTCTTTAGACAGAATTGGCAAACTTCACGACACCCATGATGATGGACAATAGAGGTATGACTGCTGAATCCTACACAAATGCACTTTATAAGCACTTACACGAGTGCATGGATTGTGCAATACCTAACAGAACCAAGATGCTATCCTCCAAAAAAAAGAAGACAATCTGGTGATCACTTGCCATGAACAAACTCTACAACAGAAGAAAGAAACTGTTGCAAAAAAGAGTAAAATCCCATGATTGATGGAACTCCTTGGTCAGCCTCAGTAAGAAGCTGAGATCCCTCATAAAATCCTCCAAAGCTAGTTACGAAAACAAAATCACCACTGACTCTAAAGACAACCACAAAGCATTCTATAGCTATGTCAAAAATCTCAATGGCAACACTCAGATCTGCTCTGGGTTACAACACAATGACTAACTGATATTGCCAAATCCTGGCAGATAAGTTCAGTGCTAACTTTATCCCCCTCTCATCCCCTAAAGGGGCCATCTCTATACCAGAAGAATGCAAAGTTCCTGTATTCATGGCTGCAAAGGTAAAAAACACACTCTCCAAAGCCAAATACACAGCATCCATGGGACCTGACAACATCCCAGGCTGCGTTCTACATGAACTACGGAATGAACTGGCACCCCACCTAAGTACCATGTTCAATCATAGCCTCACCTCATGCTATGTGCCCACTGAATGGCACACAGCATCGGTTATCCCAGTCCACAAAGGGGGAGCCACCATGGACCCCAGAAACTACCGCTCCATTAGCCTGACAAGCCTGGTCTGCAAGGCTGTGGAACGTATCATCATGGAACTTATAAACAATGACATTGGTAATCTCCAAATTCTAGACCCCACCAAGTTCAGGTTTGTAAAAGGCAGATCATGTCTCCTAAACCTGATAGACTTCTTTGAAGCTTTCACCAAAGCCGTAGATGAGGGTAAGGTGGTTCACACAGCCTATCTGGATCTCGCCAAGGCTTTCAACACCATCCCCCACTCTGGAATTATAGATAAACTCACTAAACTAGGTATAAATCCCTATGTCACAAGATGGGTTGCCAACTGGCTCACTGACAGAACCCACAATGTGGAAGTAGCAGACTCCAAATCCAACTTCAGACCAATGACAAGTGGAGTACCACAGGGTTCAGTCCTGAGTCCTCTCCTGTTTGGTATCTACTTCTCTGAAGTACAGGCTAACACAGAAGGTCTTTGGCTAATGAAGTTCACAAATGACTGCAAACTATGAGCCATAATCTAAACTCCAAAAGATGTGGACATCCTACAAAAGGACCTCACTGAGACAGATGCCTAGTATCAAAGCCATGGCTTCAAGCTCAGTGCCATAAACGTGCATTATCATCCCTTTTGGTAAAAACTCTGTACCCATGAACTACCACATAGGTGGTAGTCTACTTAACACTGAAAGTGTGATAAGAAACCTTGGGACACAGGTGGACAGTAGTCTCTCCTTTGATAATCACATCACCACAGTAGTCAGGAAATCCTTCTACGTGGCACACCTCATCACAAAAGGTTTCTCAGCCAGGAAAAAAGAGGTAATTGTTCCCCTCTACTCGTCACTCATTAGACCCATTATAGAGTATAACGCCCCTTTTGGTATGTACCTCACAAGACATCTACAACAACTGGAAAGGCCACAGAAATACCTCACAAAAAGGATTACCAGCTTCAAACAGATGCCCTACGCAGACCGTCTCAAAAAACTGCAGCTTTACTCTATCCCATAGCGCCTGCTCAGAGGCGATCTCTGCCTAACACACAAAGCTATATCAAACCCAGAGCTTTTGGGCATGCTCCACTTAAAGAAATCCAAATCCCTCCGAGCTACATGCTCTAGGGACCTAAACCTTATCACCACAATAAACAGAACATGCTGGAGGGATAGATTCCTGTCCCAGAGACTTCCCATACTCTGGAACAAACTACCTATCTATATCAAACAAAGCTCCTCATTAGCTCTCTTCAAGAAAAATCTTGATGATTGAATGGGAGATAGGAAATCCACCCCGGGGATCACTTCTGTGGCTCTGCTCGACAGTGGCACAGGAAAATAATTTTCTTGGGTGGCAAAAGCCAGGGTACCTTTTGGCTAGGCTTATATAGGCCCTAAGGTCAATAGCCTAGTACCTACCTATGAACCTTTATTTTGTCAACAAATATAGACATAAAGATTTTATAGTCATTATTTAATAAGGAAATTGGTCTATGCGATTTACGTAGCTGCGAATCTTTGTCGGATTTAAGAATAGGGGTAATCAAGGAATATCTCCAAGAGGGAGGGATCAAATTTTTAGTTTGTACTTCAACCAGGGTCTTGTAAGGTAAAGATATAATTGAATCTGTAAAAAGCTTATAAATCTCTACTATGATGCCATCTATGCCAGGAGCTTTGCTAGGTTTAAGGTTTTCGATTTTATTTTTGATTTCATTTAGTTATTAATTTTTCGAGAGTTGTACTAAGATTTTCTGGGATGGCACTCAAATTTAAAGTGATTAATTCTTGGGCAGTAACATTTTTGTTTGTTATCAGAGTTATAATGTTTGGTGAAATGATATCTAAAGGCTTCTAATATATCTCCAATATCAGAAACTGTCTTATTTGTACCTTCATGTAGTAATTTTAAGATATTTTCCTTGGAATATGATTTTGCTCTTAATGACAAATTGTGCATGTATCTGGGAGTAAGACTATAAGTGTTTAATTTCATTTTTTCTAGTGCCAAGTTTGTTTTGTGTGCCAAAATATATAGATATTTCTTGTTTATTGTGGCTATTTCTTTTTTGTTATTTGAGTTTAATTGTGATGACTTGGATCTTAATGAGGTTTATCGAGACTGTAGATTTTGTAGCTCCAATTCCCATTCCTTTTTTTTTTTCTGATACCACACTAGTTTTACCATAAATATATGCTTTTAGAGCATCCCAAACCATAATGTTTATTTCAGAGTTATTTGCCTCTAAGAAGTTTAATTCTGATAATAACCATGGTTTAAAGTATTTTAGTTTGGTGAAATAGGCAGGAATTCTAGTAATAGCATTTTTAGTTTTGTGACGTTTATTTGTATATCTAACATAAGACCATCAAGATCTGATAACAGACATGGAAGGATAGTAAAGGATGTAAGCTTTAATTTAACAACATTGATGCTGAGGACTTTATATAGTCTGGCTTGAGTTTTATATTTATGACCTGTGTGTATAACAGAGTGATTTGCTGTTTTTAGAGTTGCATGTATCATACAGATTGAGAATTTATCCATTTAAGAATTTTAGCAGTTAATGTTAGTCTAAGTGAACGACTACCTGTTGTATCAGAATTATCTAATAAGCAGTTAAAATCACCCCCTAGAATCAGGTTCGCCTTTGATATACTATCAATAAGATTGAGAAGTGGTTTAGCAGTTGAAGCACCCAATCCTGGGAACCAGTAAAGGATAGCAAGCATCCAAATTCTATGATTGAATTTTAGGATAGTGATAGCTATTAGTCCCTTGGGGTCTTCATGCTTATATAATATTTGAGGACAGATATTATTCTTCCATAGGATCATCACTTCTCTCTTTTTATACTTATACGATACTAGCTCATATTTAATTTAAGTGTTTAGTTTCCAGACATCCTTTTCTGTATTTTTAAAATGTGTTTTCTGTAGGAATACTATTTGTGGTTGACGTTAAGGTATCTCAGAAGGTTTGACCTCTTCTTTGAATTACTGATGCATTTATATTAAGTGAAGCTAAAGACAAAGACATGGTGAGTTGTAGGTGCAATTTCTCCAATGGTCAGTAATAACTGATTTTATTATCTCAAAGCATTCAATGAAAAGTTGGGACTTCCAAACTTTGATTTGTTTAAGTGAAATGTTTGCAAGAATCATGACTGTGAATATGATGTATAATATATTATCATGCCGAAGTGCAGAAAGAAGCTAATATAATATTAAACATAGAGAAACAAATAATGTAATTCCCAAACACATACATGGAATTAAAAATAATGCCCAGTTTGAAAGATGAGATAAAATCAGACTGCTTTCCCAAACCATCATGAACATACCTATCAGCTCTAAAATGTACTAGTAAAGAGACTTGTGCTGTAAACATACAATTTATTGAACAGTTTCCACTAAGTTATTAAAATGTGGTGATGAAAAAGGAGAACCACACATATATTAGTATCTTAAGTTACATATGAGATACTGGATGTTGAGGTTCCTATCCTTGACATGAATTACTATATGAGATCAAATGAGTTTAAAACAAGTACAAAATCTTTATCTAATAGCTAGAGTCAATAAAAATTAATATTTTAATTACATTACCCAAAAATAAACAGGTAAAAAGGAAGTTGGGCTCCCCTTTTACAATATATATATATATATATATATATATATATATATATATATGTATACAAATATTTCAGAAGATTGGTGCACATATATTAGAAAGTATTGTGAACAACAGTAATGAACATCAAAGGAGCTTATAGCCTGGCTCAGACATTTATATCTAGTTAGAGTATATGTCAATCCAAGTGAAAGTCTCTCATTTTGTATTTAAAAACATGCCCATTAACCAACAACTTGTGTAAAAATCTTTGGGATAGTGCAATACATATATAAAAATGCATAGATGATTACTTGAGCATAGTTATTCATCAACATTCTAATCTTTTGTTCATCTATATTGTTCTAATCAAGTAAAAATTGGATATAAAAGTAAAAGCTCCCAAAGATTTCTCTTAGGTTAACATTAAGGGGCTTTACATTTATCTCAGTGAAATATATTAAAGTACATTTTGTTAAAATTAATAGATAAGGTTGAACTGCATTTATTTTTATAAGATTAAATGTCTGAATTCATTCTTATCTATATTTGTAACAAGAAGTAGTGAATGACCTAATCAATGAAGGGAAAGTGATGTGACTACATTAAAATATGTTTAATGCTGACTGTTCACCAACACTGCAAAAATAAAACGTCATGTAGGCTATTCTTATAATGGTAATAACACAGCGTCATATAGCTACTAAGCATTGTTAAGTAAAGGTTATTGATGATTATTACATTTCCTGTATTAAAACAAACTTCTTTATATCACGCTGTATTTAATCTTCTGTTCAGATGCAGATAATTTACTGTTATATGCTAACCATTCATCTTGCATCTGTTTATTATTTCTTTTACTTCTGCAAGGTCTTCTTAAATTGCTCTTGTTTTCCAAACAATCTCAGTTGGAGTGCAGCTACTTTACATATTTTACATATAATAGAGAAATTTCAACAAACTTTGTAACAGAGAAGCACACTATATGTTTATTAAGAAAAGAAACCTTATTAACTAGGTTGTATTGATGTAACAGTGCTTGCAGTTTCTAAGTTTACCACCAGAGGTCAACTCACGTATTTTAATCTGTTACATCTAGTTGTTTACACCTTTTAGTCACCTCATAAAAGACAGATGATTCATAGAAAGTTTTCTTGGTAAAGATTCTTATGGTTATAAAAGCTTCTATATAACCACAATCTGCCGACTGGACTAGACCTGAGGCCACTATCTTAGTGCAGCTATCTACAGTATCATAATCACATTTAACTGTGTGCTTATTCACCCCAAGAGCTGTCAGCAAAAGATTCTGAGAAGTACTGTTTGACAGTGACCATCTCACACATGTTCTTGTCCTCATAGTAATGAAGCATGTGATTTTTTTTGTTGTTGCATGCAACTGCCTTAATGTCTACAATTAGCAGGGCTATAACACCCTCTAATCAAAAATGTTTTTAGATGCCACCCATACAGACCCTCTAGTCTTATCCAACAACATGAAGAAGCTGTTAACCAGGTTCTGCTGTACAAATACTCTGTACTTATCTTCAATGTAATAGAAGTTCCTTGGCACTGAAGCTTCAGGGTACAGTTATAACAGGGTACAGTTATAACAAAATGTTCTCAAAAGCTTGTACAGTTTGCTGTCAAAGTATTACATAATAAGGAAACACTACTACAGACTTTAAATTGTATGTATATTTATGTTTCTATGTCTGGACAAATTCAGGCTTATACTGATTTCTGTCAGCTTTAATTTAAATTGGCAATCATATTAAACTGTTTTCCAATTTCTAAACATCAGCTTAAAAACTTTTTATATAAATAAAAGAATCTAACTTAAATGCAGCAGTCTGAGTGCTTTTAGCTTTACTTAGGAAGTTTAAAGCCACTGGTGCATCTCCAATACTGTTCCCTACACTTCCTGTAGGGTGCAACATAGAATGGACCAACAGCTTCCAGAAGTCTTAGGGAAGACAAGGCAGTTTAAAAACAGCTCAAGGGTCATCTTGAGGTAAGAAAAAGCTTTATCTGGAATTTAAACAACATTCTTTGAGTAAAAATGACTTAGTGAGGTAAAAAAGGGAAAAATAAAGCTAAAAAATGGTGCCATGTTTACTAGTGGATGTTAGTGTAACATATACTCCAACATTAATCTTCTTTTGGCTTTTCCCGGTTAGGGGTCGCCACAGTGGAACTCTGGTCCGCTAATGATTGGCAGTAGATTTTTGCAGTGCCAAGGTGCCAGCCCGATACCCAACCTTCAATGAAGGCACACCCATTCACGCATGTCTTTTGAGCACCACTTGACCATGGGGAGGACATGCAGGCTCCACACAGAAGGCACTCCAGACGAAAATCGAATAGGAGACCCTCTTGCTGTGAGGCGACAATGCTACCGCTGTACCACCGCGGCTTATACTGTAACATTAATAAGACATTAAAGTGTCACAGCACAATAACTTAATTACATTAGATAATGTGATTTTCTTCATTTCTTTAACCTTATTCAATTTAATACTCTAACAATAAGACATTACATTGAATATTTAAGGTTAAAGAATGAAAAAAATCACATTATCTAATGTAATTAAGTTATTGTGTTGTGACACTTTATATTATTTAGTTGGTTAAACAAGCTGCATTAGTATTTTAATGAAGATTTCTACATGTATGCAGCATGGAGCCCTCCCACAACTCAATTAAAGAAGCAGCTGCACATATTAGATTTACTTATTTGGAAATCAACTCACTTTTGTTTTTTTTTCTTTTTGGCTATAAATTCTCAGTATGCAATGAGATTAAACTTTTTTAAGCAATTCTTTAATATTTCAGTTAACTATTTGCTCTGTGTGTTTAATCATATTTAAACAGCATTTATTACCATAATGGTGCAATAAGTATGAATTATGAGACATTAATCTCTAACAAAAAATGTGATTTATCAGTTGATTCTTTGTGAGATGAATTTGGTGTGGCAGCTGAAGTCTATTTTTTTGTTTCTTCTTTTTGACATAATTCCATATGTTTTTCTCAGATGTTCTCTTTTAAAGAAAGGGAAAAATCCATATCCTCTGGGATGGTCAGTGGGTACTGTTTGTTATAAAGGAGATAACTTCATCCAAGTTATTAAAAATTCTTGTACCAGAAGAAAGGTGTATTTTGATTTTTGCTGGATGCAATATTTGGGCTATGTTTTGTTTCAGATGTTTAACCAGTGGCCAACATTTCTTTCTCATTTCCAGAATTCTTGCAGAGTAGTCATTGAATCTGATGGAGTGTTAGTGGAATTATAATGAGGATTTCCTCCAAGCTGTTTTTAACACTAGTTCCTTATCAAAATAAGAGGAATTTTACAGCAATAGATCTCGTTGTTGCTGTGGGGCTTACCAATTGCATGATGATCTCTTTGTATACCAAATGAAAGCCCTTCTTGTGAGTCTAAAATTTTGGGAATCCAATTATTCAAAAATAAAACCATGTTCTCACCTTCTATGCTTGTATTCCGAAAATTTGAATATTGCATATTCTCTCCCGATTTTCAAGGTCATCAATTTTATTCATTAGTCAAGTGTTTTGTTTGAGAAGAAAGTCTGTGAGCAGTTAATCTTCCTTTAATCTTCCATCTATGTTGGTTATGGCTGTCTCCATGTCCATTATTTGATTTTGATGTTGAAAAAGGTCTATAAACACTTCAGTTTGTTTAGAACTATTCTCACTTAAATTCTCCAGCTTTTGTTGGAAGTCATCTATCTTCAGTGATAGTGACTGCAGAGTAGAAGACACCAGCTGTAGTTCTTTGCTCAGTGCAGCATAAGATTGTGAAGACTTGGAGCTGTTCATTTTCCTTCAAGTTTAGTCTCAAATAATTTGACAGGAATTATTTTGAATAAAAACTTCAAAGTTTATAAAGTTAAAGTTTAGATTACTTAAATTTTATAAACTCTAGTTACTAATATATGTGTGTGTGTGTGTGTGTGTGTGTGTGTGTGTATACATACATATATATATATATATATATATATATATATATATATATATATATATATATTAGTATAACTCCTATTATATTAATGTTATAGAGCTCAGAAAAGTGCTATGCTTAGCTGACCATCTAGGTTTTTCTCCCTATAGACAACCTTTTAAGGGTCACAAGCACTAGTAACATGAAGGTTGTTTTCTTTTATCATTAACAGGCTGTAGAACTTTAGAATATTTGTGGGCAATATAGACTGCAGAATCAGAATGAAATTAAAACATTTTGTGACAATATTGTTAAAATTCTGAACAAATGTATCTCGATGGGGTATATATACATTTATAGATTTTAATAAGACCTTTGACAGGCAAAGTCCCTCAGTTAACTAACTGAAAAGTTGCTAGATGAATTGGAGTGTAATGGTGCATGATAAATATTAAAACAAGCTACTGGTGGCGGGCAGTGCATATTCAGAACTCTGTTTTAGGCTTTTTTTGTTGTTTAAGATAACTAGAAACTGAGAAATTAAATTTACAGATGACATGAGTATGTGAAGAAAACTTTTCAACACCTGATTGTACAAAAAATATTCAGGCACCATAGTATACTGAAATGAATGGAAAAAATATACATAGTTTGATATTAATACAGCTAAAATGTTGCATCTAGGGTATATTGAGAAAAAATCGTTTACTGGTTGGAAAGATTATACCAATATCTTTCTGAATAATTTGTTGGTCTAAGTGTTTTCTAGGATATATACAGTTCAAGAACCAACTGGCAAGAAATTATTGCAAGGTCAGTGAAGCTATTATGCACTGTTTATGAAGTTTGTTTAGGGAAGGTGATGTTCTTTTAAATGAGAATACATGTATATGTCACATGTTTGATTACAGATGAACTGAACTCATTTTTGGAACTGTGCCATAGATTCATGCTGGAAAGAATGTAGGGATGATTTATGAAATAGATGAAGGGTTTTTACATTTCATATAGTGACAGACTGTACAAACTTGAGCTGAAGTAACTGGATTCCTGTAGGATAAGTGGGATTTGTTAGTGAAGCAATATAATTTGTCTTGGATCTCTTCCTAGAATCAGATCTCCATAAAACTCCATTTGTTTCTCTAAAGCTTCAAAGTGTTTATGAACTAATATGATACTTGGCTGTTTCAGCCAGCCTTAATATGAATGACTTCTGCATGACTTTTGCAATGTAAGACACAGTTTTTATTCACTGTCCTCTTAAGAAAAAAGTAGTAGCAAAAAGAAAGTATACTTCATTATGGGGTATCAAACTTGTAACAGATGATTTTAAGCAGATTTTTTTTTTCAGAAATGCAGAAACACAGTGAGAGAGCAAAGTATGCATTCTTCTCTCCCTTGTCTACAGTTACAGGAGCTAAGTTTTCAGATTTCTCCAATGGTGGCTTAGGCTGCCTAAGTTTTACCACCACCACAAAAAGAAAAATGGGAGTAATATGCTAGGGATGAGCAGCAACAAATGTTAATAAGGGTAACCATTTTACATTCCAAATGGTTGATGCGAGTCCTGCAATAGTGAGATCGAATGAGCAAAAATGCGAACTTGTATATATTAAGTTCGAGATTGCCATTTCGCTGAGTATTCCTTTTTTTTTTCATGGTATGGCAACATCACAGTAAGTTCTGGGAGTTGGCGGGTGCACCAAATTTAAAGGAGAACAGTGATCAAAATTTACTGCAGTCCCGTGTTTATTTTTTTCATAATTTTTGGGCTTGCACTTTCCAGTTTCAAAATTACAATAAGGAGCTATTTAAAGGCATAGTTCAGTGTGAACATAACTAGATAAGTTTGAAATATGTCAAAGTATATGTGCTAGATGTATCAGTTTGGGGCATGTAAGCATTATATTAGTGAATTTGATATGCAAAGTAAAGAAATAAAACATACGACGAGTGCTGTTTAAAATGAAGCAAGCAAACAAGTAATATGAATCCGACACTTAAGAATGCATAGAAAGACATGAAAGCATAAATAGAGTGGAAGTAAAAAAAAAAAAATGGAGTTAACAGTATACCAAATAAAAAAAGCTGAGAATTTCATTCAGCATGTAAATGATATAAATCCAACAAAGTACATTGCACTGTTGCGTTTATTAATGATAGCAGTGGTCGCTCGTCTTTTATATCTGAATAAGACTATAAGGCTTGGGTGTTTATTTAAGTACTTTATTACATACATACAAACACATCAGGATGGGTAGCAGGAACATTAACCTTAAACTGACTACTGCCCACATGTATGCCCTTACTCTGGCTGCTCACTCAAAATGGCACTCTTGCTTGCATGTGCTCAGAACTTATATGCACATGCCTGCTGACTGGGAAGCTTCTTAAAGGTAAATCACACACTCTACATCCTCCCTCTTTGCTGCTCTGTCTTACAATGATAATGATTTGAATAAGCATACAAATTATACCGATAATGAACAAAACATTCATGTCCAGGTTGCTGTGTATCTGGAACTAGGTCTGGAAATGCGACCTGATCTGGTAAACATAATAGTTAGGACTAGGTTTAGCAATGGAGACAGTCAATGGTGAATGTCCTGCTTTATGACTCTCGGGGATATTCTCAGGAACAGGGATATCTGCTGGAATGTCCTCTGGAACTGGAATATTGGATAAGACACTGAGAACTAGATTCTTTATTGCAGGCAAGATGCTGTAACACTGGCTCGGACACCAGTAATAAATGCTTCCAATTCTGCCTAAATTCTATTCCCTGTGATTCCACAACATATGATCTCGGCGCTTGACACAAACATTTCACATATCCAATCCGATCAAAACCTTTTGCTGTCTGCATCCTCACTCTCTCCCCTTCTTGTAATGGACTGAGCAGTTTGCTGGTCTTATCATAATAGAACTTCTGGGACAAACACTTTTTCAGGACTTGAGAGTCCACTGCCTTCTTGTTCTTAGCACATAGAACCAACAAATTGCTACTGGTTGTTAATGTGGTTCTGGGTTGTCTCGACATAAGTCTCTGGACAGGTGAACCAAGATGATTATTGTGAGAAATGTTTGAGATTCAGGGAATTTAGAAAAACTTTGGAATTCTCATTTCGATTTCTCATATAGCTGTTTTGCTCTTTGAACTGCACATTCTGCCAAGCCATTTGACTGTGGGTATTCTGTACTACTTGTAATATGAACAAAGTCCCACACTTCAGCAAACCTCTTAAACTGCTGACTTGTAAACTGTGCACCATTGTCATAAATGACACTGTGCAGACTACCATGAACAGAAAAATGTCTCTTCAATTTAGTAATGACAGAATTGGACATTAAGCTAGGAAGTAGGTCAGTCTTGAACCAATTTGAATAAGAGTCTACTAGTACGAAGTAATGCTGACTGTAGATCAGTGTGTGTGATATACCTTTAAGAAGCTTTCCAGTCAGCATGCACATGCATGAGCATGTGCAACCAAGAATGCCATTTTGAGTGAGCAGCCAGAGAGCATGTATGTGTGTAGTAGTCAGTTAGTTTAAGGTTAATGTTCCT
Organism: Protopterus annectens; assembly: GCF_019279795.1. Classification (NCBI taxonomy): domain Eukaryota; kingdom Metazoa; phylum Chordata; order Ceratodontiformes; family Protopteridae; genus Protopterus; species Protopterus annectens. The sequence continues at coordinate 1,093,543,692 of NC_056743.1, read as the reverse complement.
GCTATCCATCCTGATGTTTGTATGTAATAAAGTACTTAAACGAACACCCAAGCCTCATCGTCTTAATCAGATATACAAGACAAGCGACATTATGTCGGAAGTCGGATCCAGAGTCAAAACCATGAGGTGCACAGTTAAAGTTAGAGGAATATACAGAAGTGGGTCATCCTTACTGCTCAAATGACTCGCAAACAGGTTAGAAACAAATTTCAGGTACTAAAACTTGCTTAAATGATTTCTTTATTCAATGAATATAAAACAAAGCACTCATAATGCTAAAAATTAATTTTTAATTAAATGAAATGTCCAAAACTGTGACATATTGACAAAAATATTCAAAATTATGAAAATATTTGAAACAATATCTAAATCGCATAAAATGTATAAAAAAGGGACAACCCTGTTTTTCCACTATGTACTACTTTTTCGCATTAACTAAAGTTATTTGAAGTATCAGAAATGTGCAAAGTGTTGCCAAGTTTGTCCAGTGTTACATTACAGCTATTTTGTAAAGTACAGCCATTTCAAAGAATGTTTTGCAAAGTACAGTCTTTCAAAGAGTTTATTGAGCATTTGAATGTTTTTACATGTACTTGGTGTGTGTGCATGTTCGTGCATACAGGGGGCTGTTTTTGCATTGTGTTTAAACATAATTTGTTGGGATGACAGAAGGATTTTGCAGACCAAGTCCGCTTGTGTTTGATAATATTGCAGAAGACTGGAGAGTGAGCCAAGAGTACAATATTTTCATTCAGGCTGCTGACAAAGATGCATGTACAAAGGCATTTATTCTGCTTAATTTAGCTGGGTCAGAAGGCAGTGAAAGATAGTGTTCATTTGTGTGTGCACCTGCTGTGTATACAAGCAGGGGGAAACCACCATATAGTGGTACCAACTGAAATACGGGAAGACCATGAGTGCTTAAAACATAAATTTAGAGAAATGTGCAACCCCCAAATGAATATTACAATGGAAAGGCCCTTATTTTACATAACAGATCAAAACCCTAGTGAAACTTTTCAGCATAAATAACTGATTTGAGAAATAAGGTTAAAACATGCAGATTTAGTGATTTGAGAGATGAATGGGTGGGGTAGCTTCAATGACACCCAGAGCCTTTGTAGCAAAATCCAGAGCATGTACAGTGAAGCACAAGGGTGAGTCAGCTAAATGCAAGAATATGCCCCCACCTAGCCTCATAGTCAACTGTCGTAATTGTGGTGGTAATCACAAACCTAAAAGAGAAAAGTGCTTAGGTTTTGGTCAGCAGTGCCACACATGTAAAAAGTGGAATCATTTCAAAAGGTTTTATAAATCAAAAGAGGCTCATTCTTTTATTAAAAAAGAGCATTCGAAGAGGCAAAGTGCTCAGTTAGAAATCTGTGACCCTACTTTTTATGTTGATAGTGTGTCTGTGCTTGGTGAAACAGTCAGTGCAATAGATTTGTGGGCAAAGAATGAAGTAGTTTGTACTGTTCAGATTAATGGAAGACCCATAGAGCTCAAAGCTGATATTGTTTCAAAGTGCAATGTTATGGCAGCAGACATGTGTGCTAAAGTAAAAGCTGGTGAGAAGCTTGATTTGAGGAAGTGTGTGAAGCTTGTTGCTTATAGAAATTCAAACCGAAGGCTCAGTAGTGCTTTCATATTACTCTGCTGAGAACAACTATGACTTCCAATTTTATGTAGTCAAGAAACACATGCATTCACTATTAGGCCTCAGAGACGGTTTGAAAAATTGGACTGCTTTCATTAATAAAGTTCACTATGTAAACTTGAAGGATAACAGCCCCAGTTTCGCCAAGACTATTTTTATACTGATCTTTTCGAAGACAAACTAGGTGAACTCCCAGTTGTGTACTCCATGAAGTTAGACCCTACGGTAAGTCCAGTCCTCAGACGAGCATGGAAAGTTCCAGTAACTATGCAGAATAGAGTCAAAGCTGAGCTAGACAGAATGGTGTAGTAAGGTATAATTTGTCCAGAAGAACGAACTGAATGGGTATCCTCCATGGTGCTAGCTCATAAGAAAAATTTAGATGAAATTAAAGTATATATTGACCCAAGAGACTTGAACAAAGCACTAAAATGACCTCATCATCCAATGGGTAGAAGTTACTGCTCTTATGCCAAATGCCACTGTTTTTTTCTGTCTTAGATGCAAAAAGTTCATTTATGGCAAATTTTGCTTGACCGTAAATCGTCATTGCTAACCATGCTCAGTACACCATTTGGAGGGTACAGCTTTCTGAGAATGCCATTTGGAATAAATTATGCCAGTGAAGTCTTTCAGTATGCATTGGAGCAAATTTTGTCTGGCCATCTATGTGCTACAGTATTTCTCCACAAATAAGATCTAACCAGAGAATAAGGCCTAACATGGTTTTCCAGGGTGGTCATGATATAAGCCCTACCCCAAAAATAAGCCCCAGTTAAGATCGTCAACAACACATGATGGATGTGTTGAATTATAAAATAATATTGACACCTGTTGACTGAGGTTATTGTACTCTGCTCGCCATTTTTGGACCATTCGGATGCCCAACTTCTTCTCTTTGCAGAAAGTCGTAAGATTCTTTCCCCAGGAGTCCTCCACAATTCTTACTGTAACCCTAATCCTCACTCACACTTGACAGTTGAGATCCTTGGCCCATAAACACTGGCAAGTGTACTTTGATTGGTCAAAGTACAGACAACACACGTAAAACGTGCGCACTTGATAATGAATGGGTGTGGTTGTGTCATAACTGTCACCATTTTGTGTTGCCACTCCTGACTCATAAGTCTTCAATTAACCCCCCCCCCCGACAAGATGAGTGCAAAAAAGAAAGAGCTATACCGTCAAGTACAAGAAAGGAATCGTGGAGGACTCCCGGGGAAAGAATCTGATGGCTTTCTGCAAAGAAAAGAAGTTGGATCTCCAAATGGTCTAAAAATGGTGAGCAGAGTATGATAACCTCAGTCAACAGGCGGACGGGGGAAATGCTAAGAAGTGCAAGTGTGAATCAGATCGGCAACCATTATTTTCTGAGCTGGAAGACATCATCTGTGAATGGATTGCTAACAGGAGAGCAAAGGCTTTGGTTGTGCGCAGGGCTGATATTCAAGCATTTGCCCTTGCAATGGCACCACAGTTAGAAATATCCCCAGAAGAATTCAAAGCATCACAACACTGGCTAGATGGCTTCCTTTAGCAATATGAACTGTCTCTAAGAAGATCGACAACACTGTTCAAGCTGGAAGATACTGAAGTTATTAAACGTGCACTTGCATTCAAGTCCTTTGTTGATGGCATTGACTTTTCTAAATACCAACTCTCCAACATGATTGCTATGGATGAAACTGCATTGTTTATGGAATAAGGATTACAAACAACAATTGATCAGAGGGTGCCTCGTCAATCTACATTCTCTCCACTGGTTACGAAAGTGCACGTATTACCTGTATTTTGGCAATTCATCTGGATGGAAAGAAAACCCCACCTCTAATCATTAGTAAGGGCAAGAAAAATCAGATTGAATGTGTTTCAGGCATTTACATTCTTGAAACCGAAAAAGCCAGGTGCACACAAGCAGTTATAAGGAAGTGGGTCGATGTAATGCTGCCACTTGTTTTGCGAGGTGGCGAAAGAGGTCTGCTAGTCTGGGATTCAGCCAGCACTCACCATGCTAAAGACATGAAGAACTTCCTTGCACAGAGAAGAATAGATCAAATAATGATTCCCGCAGGAATGACTGCCGGTCTCCAGATTCTTGATATTGCAATAAACAAGCCATTCAAGGACCATTTGTGCATGGAAGTCAATGACTACACTGAAAATACAATGGAGAGAAATCAGCGTGGAAACTTTGTGAAGTCTAGCCTACAAAAGGTTGTGCCTTGGGTGAAGAATTCACGGGATAAAATCACTGACAGCTGTGTTTCCAATGCACAACGAGTAGGCTACATGGACAAGCAGTTCTCATTTATGGAGAGCTCTATTGCTAGGCATGACGGATTGTGGCCAATGGTTCTACAGGAAATGGAGTTGCAAGAAATTCAGGCCAGAATTCAGGGGTTGGAGACTTATGACAATGTTCCAGAAGAAGATGACATGACTGTATTTGAATAACTTTTCTGTTATTGGGGCAACAGAATGGATTGCTTCTGCTTTCAGCTGCCAGCTAGCTCTTGTCAGTTTTCTGATTTTAATGTATTAAGGTAATGTTTCATTATCAAAGGGTAATTACAAAGTAAGGCCACTAGTTCCCAGACTTCCTTTTTATGACTTTCCATCATTCTTCTCTTACGGTTTGGGTAAGGAATAAAGAAAGCATCACCACTCAAAAAGTGGCAGTTATTCACCTGTTTTATTTCCCTCCTCCAATACACATGTATTGAGATTTTTCTGCACTTTCTGTTACGCATGAAATATTGCACTGTGAAAGCCAAGGTATAGATATTATGAAGTTGAAATGTTTGTTGCACTGTTTATGTAGAATTCTCACACAACTGTAAATGCGTTACCTAGAACTGTTGCCCAATAATGGAAACGTATGAAATAAATGTCGATTTGCGTACATGAATAAATGTCGATTTGCGTACATGAGTAATTGTTGATTTGCGTACATGAATAAATGTCAATTTTTGTACATGAATAAATGTAGATTGTTGTATGGGGGGGTAAATAGGGCATCCCCTGATAATAAGCCCCAATGCATATTTCGGCGGGGGGAAAAGTGTAAGACTCGGTCTTATTTTGGGGGAAATACGATATTATAGTAGATGTTATTCTTGTAGGAGGCAATGGTGAAGTTGAACATGATAAAAACCTCAATATTCTGGAAAGAGTTTGTGAATTCAGTTTTAAACTGAATCCTTAGAAATGTAAATTCAAGCTATGAGAAGTTACTTGAGTTGGCCATTTGTTTACCATTTCAGGCTTACAACCAGATCCTACCAAGCAAACAGCGATTCTTGAGATGGCAGCTCCAGACAATGTCCAAGCCCTACAATGTTTTCTTGGCATGGTCAACTATCTGGGCAAGTTCATTCCAGATCTGAGCCAACTTTTAGCACCACTCAGAGAGCTGACACACAAAGATATATAGACTGGTCTTGGTCAGAACACCTCCAAAGAGCATTTGATATCCTGAAACAGAGAATTGCCAGTCCACCTACTTTAAGATACTATGATGTTCACAAATTGGTAACTCTTTCCTGTGGTGCTTCTAAGTTAGGTCTTGCTGCAGTCATTCTTCAAGAGGGTAGGCCAGTAGTATATTTGTTGAGAACTTTAACCCAAACTGAGATGCAGTATGCTCATAGAAAGAACTCATCAATTGTGGTAGCATGTTTGAGGTTCCATGATTATAATTATGGCCGACCTATTCAAATAGAGACTGACAACCGTTTATTCACTATTTTGAGAAAGCCAATGCACACAACTCCTGCTAGATTGCAATGCATGATGCTCAAACTGCAAAAGTACAATTTCAGACTTATTTACACAAAAGGTAAACTTATCTTGCTGATACTTTATCCAGATCACCCAGAAAAAAAACACTTAGCATGAAAATGAGAAACCTGATTTTGAAGTCATGGAAGTGAGAAATGTTTCTTCCACATGTCTTGATGAGCTTAGAAGTCACACAGCTTCAGATCCAGTTCTCCAGAAGCTCAACCACTTTCAGTCGAGGATGGTCTTCAAAGCAATCTTGTTTACCAGTAGATGTGCAACAGTATCTTCCTTAGAGACCAGATTTTGTTTGACAATAGTATCATCATCATGAAAGTCCCAAAAGTGATTGTTCCAACATCCTTGCAACCAGAGAATATTAAGATCTTCAAAAGTAAATTAAGGCACCAAAGTTACACACTGGAAATCAGTCACTGTACTTTATTGCAGAAGACAAACGGTAAGCGCTTCCACAACTTAATGTTAAACTGATTTCCAGTGTGTAACTTTGGTGCCTTAATTTACTTTTGCTGCTGTTGTGTGTTTTGGGCACCTCATTGTACCTGCAGCCGTTTGGTTTTTGCATCTTCAGTCAATATTAAGATCTTGCATCGTGGCCACCCAGGAACTGATTCTACCAAAAGGGCGAGAGGACTAGTATTTTGGCCTTCTTTGTCAAAAGATATTAAGAAAGTACTTTCAGCTTGTTCTGTATCAACAAGAAGAACCACTTCAGCTAAGCCAGATTCCTGAACTACCTTGGTCGACAGTAGCCACTGATATCTCTGAGTGGAATGGTCAGCATTACTTGGTATTAGTAGACTGTTGTTCAAATTAGTTCCAGATTGACCTACTTTCTAACCTAACATCCATTACTGTCATTAATAAGTTGAAGAGACATTTTCCTGTCCATGGTAGTCCATACAGAGTAATTTGTGACAATGGCACATGGTTTACAAGTTAGTATTTTGAGATTTGTCAGTATTTTGAGATTTGCTGAAGTGTGGGACTTTGTTCATATTAAGAGTAGTCCTGAGTATAATTAGTGACCTGATATTGCCAAAGGATTGGTTTTGCTCATATTTGTACCAATAGCTGTTAGCTATAGCAGACATAGTGCAATAGAAACTATTTTGCTCCTACTCATGATGTAAACTGTTTTTATTACACCTTCAGATACAGCCAAAATAATTTTTGTTTCGGAGCAAGTAAAATAAGGGAGCTCACCTCACGCTAGAAAGGCTTGCACAGCCATACCTTATGCCTTCCAAGTAGCTGCATAGGATCATAGGAGACGGGAGAGAGAGAGACAAAGGAAGATTCCTTTCAGTGCCACTCTATTTGCTGAAGAGAGTTTTAAGACTACAAGAAAGTCTGCCACTGCAAGCAAGCTCTCACGTGTTTGTTTTTCAAGTTAATTGCTTGAGTGAGAATTCTGATTGGGCTGTCATATTACTGTTTCTATTTAAATGTTAATCTGGATATAGGTTTTTATCTGAACACACTGAAGAAGGGTTTTTCCCAAAAGCTCTGTGGAGTTTTAATAAATTGGTGTTAGTTTGAACTGTGTTTCTGATTCCTGGAGTTTTATTTCTTTGGGTTTTGTCCCCAAGTACGATTTACCATAGTGCTGGTCTTGTTTGTTTGTTACAGTATTCTTATTATTTGTTTGTTGCTATAGCAAGGGCATGCACTATTATTGGTGGGTACTTTTATTGGCATTTCAACATTCCATACTAGCTCTGCTTATCCTGCCTCTCCCAGGTCTGTAGATCCATGTGCTGTTTTTACTCCAAAGATGCATTTACATGAACAGTATAAGCACCGTGTTTAATTACTACTCTGTTACAGTATGTTTAGACATGTCTTTTCAGAGCTCTTCAGATTTGCACCATTACTTCTGTAATCATAGAGTGGTGAGGCTCTCTATACAGTGCATTTTTATGTATACGGCAACTGGGAGAGGTTTCCCTGGACAACTGGCATTATATTTGTAGTTTAAGGGGTAGAAGGGGTGCCCATAGACAAGGAATACTTTATAATCTAATTATAAGGTATAAAAGGTAGAGGCACTATCTCTGTACATTTTGTGTACAAAGCTGTGCTGTACGGATTAGTTTATACAGTTTCTAGATATTTTCAGCCTCCAATGAAGATGCGTCTCAATATAGTGGACAACTCGGCAAAACATAAGATAAATATGCTTCGAAGAGAAGCTTAGTTAAAACTTGTTCTCATTTGAACACACACTGAGTATGTCTGGTTGTACTCTTGTGAAAGAGAATTAATATAATAAGTAACTTGTTGAATATGTCAGAACATTCAGTAGGGAATAAAGTGGAATAACTAGTTGGGCGAAATTGTGAGGAAACATTTGGAGAGAATAAGTGAGAAGGAGTAGGGTGAGTACAGATAGTGAATGGCCTGGCATGAAAAAATGATTAGGTGGTGAGGGGAATGCTAATGAAGATGAAACAATAAATATAGTTTTGCATGGCAACATGAGATGCTATTGCTTTATATGGTATGATGTGCTGGAAAGACAGCCGCCTTTTGATGTAGGAGTTGGACAGGGTGGGGAAGAGGAAAAGGGCAGCAACATTTTTGGGAGAATTTTTCTGGGATTAAATAGAGGTGATAGTGTTCAGCTGGGGAAAGGTGGTATCACTGGGGTAGTCAGTCGGCCTTTATGTCCTACAGCTAAGGAGGAGGGCCTGACAGCAGATTTCTATCCAAAGATGGTTTCCCATTTATAGCATGGTGAAGGAAGTGAGAGAGTGTAAGATATTGGAGGGTGAAAAAGAGAAGTGAGATTCTTGTAAGAAAGAAGTTGGAAGAAAAGGTAAAAAATGCAGAGAAATTTGACAAGAAGAATGGGGGGCAAAAAAAGTGAGGTAGGCGAGGAATGGTTTGCTTAAGTGAATGACATGGAAATGTGACAACATAGTGGCCAACAAATAAGAAAAGTTTGAAGGTGGAATAAGAGAGGATTTGGATATTAAAATAATACAGCAAATGAGGCCAAGAAGTAGAAAGTTGATGAAGTTAAAAAGAATTGCATTCAAGCCAGTCGAGGAGGAGGGAAGTGTTGAGGGAGGAAGTGTCTTGGCAGTGGTGGTTAAAATAAGTATAGGTGTGAATGGTAAAAACTGAAGGACATAAAAACCAAAAAAGGAAATTCTCTGTTTCTTTTGTGAAATTTGGAGGATGGGATCAAATTATGCATTTATGTAGTGAACAAGAATAGAAGAGCTCTTTGAGGAGAAGTCATGACAGGCATCTTTAATCTGACTGGAGCATGTAGTGGATGCCTTCTCATTTACCATCTGTCTTGTAATTTAAGAACATTGCTACAGGAGTTATCAAACTTCAATCTCGACCAGCAGATTTTGATATTTACCTTGTGGATTTTGCATGATTTCAACATCTGGATGGATGACAATTATGCAACTCTCACTCAGTATTTCTTTTCAATTTGGAATGATTTTGGCTTTGCTGAGGTTATTACCAGTGCTAGTCATTGACATGGACATACTCTGGATATGATTTTAAAGTATGTAGTATCTTCTCTGACCTAATGGTGAAGCCTGTCCCATAGTGAGATCACCATGTTGTTGAGCTTTCATTAAGTTTGACCAAATTGAATAATGTGAATACTGAGCTGGATGAATACAGGAGCTGGCATTTTGTTACTTTACAGCAATTTGTTCTAGTTTTCAACTAGTTTCTTTGGGTGTAGACAGACTGTTTGTGCCCCACTGGATTTCCTCGTCCCAGTTTGTGCACTCCCCATGCACCTCAAGCCATCTGAACCATAGTTCAACATGGGATTACACATTCTGAGAATGTAGAGGTGAAAACTAGAGCAGAAATGGTGATGTGTTGGCTGCTTCGTTGCTAAGCGTAAGCTGAATGAATGCTTTTATTTCTCAGATGGAGATCACCAAGAAAAATGCATTTTGTCTAGGGTGATCTCAGCTACTTCAAAATGATCATTCAAGCTCTTTTCTGTGGTTGACAGCTTGAGCAATCCAGGATGGTTTTCTACCTGTCAGGTAATTTCATCTGATGTGTATGAGTTGACTGTTTGCTTCTTGACAGCTAGCTGGCCTCCTTGTGGTCTGTATTTTGTCTCATGATAAGCCGAGTTCCAGAGGCTGACTGTCATCCTTGTCTATCTTCTGCATTTAACACAGTAGACCCTAACAGTCTTCTTGATTGCCTTTGAACCTACTGTGGAGCTGTAGGTACTGTCCATACATGGTTTGCCTCTTACCTTGGTGGTCATATCCAGCAGATTGTTTCAGATGTATACTTTTCATCTGTAAATTCTGCTATATTGAGAGTTCCACAGGGTTCTATTATAAGCCTGTTATTGCTTCCTGTATATGTGCTTTCAGTAGATAAGCTTTTCAGAGAGAGGCCTCCATTATCACTGTTCTGTAGATAATGGAATTGTATCTCACTTTTTGCTGTCTACTGTGAATTTTTTTTATTTTATGTACCTCACTTTCTACTCTGTACTGTGAATTTGTTTTATTTGAATTTAACTGAGATAGAACACTGACCACATATGACTAACTTCAGTCTCAGCCTGAGAGAAAAATAAAAAATTACAGAAGAAAACACAATTTGGTATTTCATTCGAGGTTTTTTTTTTTTTTTGGTGCATCCACTGTTCTTCATGGTACCGGCCCAGCCACCCCATATCTGGCCACACTGAGTCTGCCAGCTGTCTGCTTACCGACCCCAGAATAATCCAGTGTTGCTGGGGCCAGTCATGGATCTGGGCATCTGGCAGCTTGGCACATCTTTCTTTGATGGGGTCTTATGATCTACCTTATCAGACTTTTGAGGAACAGGTGGTTGACTATAAGGCATACTCCAAGTGTTAAAATAGAAGAGACAGCAGCATGCTGTAGAATATACAGCTGCAACAATTCATAATACTTTTGCTGGAAAAATGGGATTTCATTCTGTTCCCACTGAAATACTACTATCATTTTAGCTAAGATCTCAGAAAAAAAGAGTTCTGGATGGAAATCTGAAGTAACACTTTCTTCAGAAGCAGTATCCTCAAAATAAGTGAAGAAACAGAATTTGAAACATTAAAAACAAAAATTAATCCTTTAAAAAATCACAACAAATTTTCCCTGATCATAGTAATAGAAAGAGGAGTAAGTGCCATTCTTAATTTTTTGCTTTCTTTTCCTGGGAAACTTCCTGGAAAAAGAATGATTTGTGCTGGTGCACTATCCCAGTGATCGAGCATCCTAGCTGAGATATGCAATTGACCATCATCTGCCCCTTCCCCAAGACCAAAAAAGTGTTTTTCCCTTGCCCAGAGAGGACAACCCTGCAGCTGCAGAAAATGTCAACTCACAGTTGTTAATGGTTTCTTGGTAGCTACAGTTGAGGGACCAAGAAACATCAATGAGTTGTCCAAGCAGCCAAGTCTGGCCATAGCAGAGTCACCCTCTGGTGGCTGTAGCAATGAGGGAGTTAGTCTGTCACCCAGAATCTCCTTAGCTTGTGGGCAGGGGAAGGAAGGACCAAGGAGAGTGGTAACTGCTCCATGATCAAGTTGAAAAGAAGCCTGAAGAACAGGTAGCACAGCATGCGAGTCAGTAAACCTCTTGACAGAAAATTAAAGATGTTGAGGTATAAAATAAATGACAGTCCCCAAAAGCACAAAATCCTACCCCTATCATTCTAATTCTACACAAAAATGTACAAATTAAGAAAAAATAGTTTACCCAGTATTGTCAACCAAGTATTCATTGAGAAACTTCTATGCAATTCATGACAGACTATAAAAAACTTTTCCTATCAAAAAATATATATTTTTAATAGAAAAAGCAGTGTTTACTCAAAATGAAGAAGTGGGATGTTTTCCACAGAAGGGGACCTATCTGTGCAGCCATGAAGAATCATTAGCGAGTGGTCAATTCCATGTGGCCTACACTGGAAGGGCTCTTAGTGGTAGGAAAGCTTGGAAGTTTTTAGTGCCCAACCTGCCTCTTTCTGTAGATCTGCTTCAGACCCTGGCAGTTCCTGAAGCTTTGAAAACTGGCCAGTGGCCACATCCTGGACAGGACATATCCCAAGTAGCTTTAGCTGCTGCATCAGTGACCTAATATTAAACATCAAGTATGACTACTTCTACTAGAACTGAGTGAAAGTGAGGTTTTGACAGGAGAAGGAAGTATGGCATTTAAAACTAGGTTTTGACAACTAGCAAGTCCAAGAGCTAGATGGAAATTATGTTTTGCTGGGTGAAGTATTTTGGTCATGGCTCTGTGAAGATGATGCATCAGTGAAGTGCCATTCTTTTTATTATATTTAATTCTGAATGATTTACATCTCCACAAAAAAAGAAACCCAGACCTATTTTATCACCATAATAATAAATCAATGGTAGAGAAAGGTGCATGCTTAGTTTAAGTGGTATGTTACCTTCACATAATGCTTCCAGCATTCAGAGGTGCACTTATATTGTAATATAATGCACACTGTGCTGTGTCTTGGTGCTTAATTAAACCACCGTGAAGAGAATATCAAAACGTACTTTGGTATAGTGGCACACCTTTTCTTCCTAGAAGGAAATCAAAATTACAATGCAAGACCATGCAAAGAAAGAAGAAGAAAAAAAAAGTTAGATGAGAAAAGCATGTTTTGATTTTGGTTATGAACCTGGGCCAGTGTTTTGTATCTACATAGTAATGATGTAAGCATTAAAGGTCATGAGCATAAAATTTGTACCATCTCTCTTTGCCTTAATTATGCTGTCATCATGTAAACTTGAGAAATCTAATTTTAAAATATGCATTTTTACTTAAGTGAAACTATATTACATTTAATACACTTGTATTTCTGTTTACTAGCTATCAAATTACCTCCTGATTAAATGACATCACATCCCTCCCTCTAATGATGCAAATGCGAGGAAAAACTGTACTGGGTAGGCATGCTTTCTGTTGTGTGCAGCAGATTTCAGTACAAAGTGACACAGAATTCAACTTGTCATTATTCATTCAGTCAATAAATAACTAAATGCAGTTTAATTTATGTGAAAGGTAACAAAAGCAAAATGGAACAGGATAATATTACTAGTAATGCACATAGTGCTTGACATACATTGTAATAACACAGATGTAGCAGTTTAAACTGTTGTCCATCAATGGGGTGATCACTTTTAGGGAGGAAACTAGGGATATGTGAATCAACTTGTCTTACCTTGTATTAGTGTGTTTGTATATGTTATATATTGAGTGGATTAGTGCTGGAACAAAAAGGTTTGCAATTATGTGTGCATCTGTAAAGATGAAGATTCAAGGAAGAGGATAGTGAATATGAGGAAGATGAAATTTCCCTGACACTGACAATGAACATAAAAATAATCATGATGCAATGATGAAGATACTGATGATGAAGCTGCAACGAATGTGACAAGATACAATGAAGACAACGCTTTAATTTCTCCAAGTCTTTTGGGTTTCTAATACCGTGATGGGAATGGACCCCATTCCTAAGTCAAAGTATGATTAAAGTTCATGAAATTAGTATTGTTTCAATATTTGATGTCAGCCAGTAGTGCTCTTCGCAGCACCCACAATGTGCCCAGTAATGACTCCTCCTGCAGTTCATAAGGAGTTGCACGTATTGGTAACATATTGCAGTACGATTGTAAATTTTTTTATAAGACCTGTTGCTCCTACTATTGGAACTGTCTAGGTATCTTTCTTTCACATTGCTCTCATTTCTGCCTGCAGATACTGATATTTTATGACTTTGTGGCTCTCTGTATGCAAGACACTGTAGTCACTGGGTGTGGCAGTTTCAATGATCAATGCTACTCTTGTCTTTTCTTGGACCACTATATCTAGTGTTCTAGCATCTGTCTTTTGAACTATTAGTAATGGATGATCCCATGTGATATAGACTTCTTCATTTTCTGATACTTTGTGGCTTATGTTTCCAGTGTTTTTCAGCCACTTCAATACCATAATATTTGCACAATCCCCAGTGCAACAGTCTTGCCACATTATTATGCCTTTCAGTATACAGTTCTTCTGCTGTTAGTATGTCGCAGCCAGCAATGAGGTGTGCAACAGTTTCCAATTTGGTTTTACAAAACCTACATTTGTCTGTTTCTCCCACATGTTCAATGGACTTTATAAACTAATGTGTATGCACCCCACTATCTTGGGCCGCCAATATTAAACTTTCATCTCTTGGTTTGAATTTGCCTCTCCTTAACCATTCCTGTGTTTGTTCCTGATCAACATGAGGTTCTTATAGATGTTTTCTATACTTGCAACTATATTTATGCTTTTTCCACATTTTTTGCCTTCTCATTTGGTCCTTCACCTTATATTTTTTCTTTTGTTTTTTTGGCACATTCAGTTGCTGCCTGATTTTTATATACTTCTGGTTTGATTTCCATTCCTGCTTGATGCCGATAAGCTTCTGCTAGATTAAGCAGAGAAGTCATCTTAGATTTATTTCCTCATGTTTCAAAACTTTCATCGCATTTGGGTCTTGTGAGGTCAGCAGATGTGTGGAGTCCCACGATTGCAGATCATTACATATAATCAGTTTCAAGGAGGCCCACCCCTCCTCCTGAATGGGGAATATATATATAGTCTTGGAATGCACTGATTTTTTATAAATCATTTGAGCATGAATCATCCTTCTTGTTTTCCTATCTAATCTATCCAACATGTTTTGGGGCCAGACAATCACTCTAAAACTGTAAGTTAGGACAGGAAGAGCAAATTGGTTTATTACTTGGATTTTGTTCCTAGACGTCAGTGCTGTTTTCAGGATTAATTTAAGTCTTCTGAAGTATTCCTTACTAAGTTTTATTTGCAATTGTCCATGTTTTATTGTTGATCCTTCAATTTCCAAATATTTATACACTCCTCCTTGCTCAAGTTCTTTTATATCACATTCTTGTCCCAAACTGAGGTATTCCCAGCATTGCAGTTTTCCTGCTTTAAAGGTTATTTTTTCACATTTATCAAGACCAAATGACATTCTTATATCACCTGAAAAAGTTTTGACAACTTGCAATTGTCCTTTCAGTTCCTCATCTGATGAGCTATACAGTTAAATCATTGACAGAGAAGGTGAGAAGTCTTTATACTTTGTTGTTTTGTAGGAGCCAGATTATAGCCATGGCCTAAGCTGTTGAATAAACATCTTAATGGATTAAGGGCAAGGCATAATAGTAACTGTGACAGTCACCCTGGAATATCCCCCTTTGAATTTTTATCCCTGGGATAACAATTTGTCCTTTCTCATGGCTTAATTGCAAAGTGGTCTGCCACTGTTTCATGGTCACTGCAATGCAGTCGATTAGTGTGGGGTGTATCTTATACATTTTTAAGCACTCTCTTATCCATAAATGAAGGATACTATCAAATGCATTTTTGTAGTCAGTCCATGCCATATGTAGATTCTTCCCCTTTTTACAGTTCTCCACTATGACTTTATTTAACAAATGATCCTTTGTTTCATATGACTTTCTTTTATTGCCCTTTTGTTCTACTGCCATAATTGAGTTTTCTTCTAAATAATTATAAACTGTAAGCATCAATTCCCGTGTATAGTTTATACATAGTATAAAGGCAAGTGCTGATGAAGGTGTATGATGATGATTAAGATGCTGTGAAGATAAGGATAATGCCAGAATGAAGAAGACTGTGATGATGAAGATGCAGATGCTACCGGTGAAGAAGATGATGACACTGAGGAAGGTGTGCATGGTAACTTTTCTTCTTTGCTCACCCTCAGTTTGCTTTCTTGCAATAATGGTACAACTATGCTCAATCTCTTCAATCTTACATGTATTTGTGTTCTTTTTACTGGATTTGAAAATCCCTCTCTATTCTACATTAATATCTTCAGTCCTTTTCCTTCAGTCCCAACATCATTAGTGCAGCCTTCTTTCCTTTCCCTACTCTCCCTCCTGAGCTGAACTAGAACTTCTTTGGCTGTTGCCTGTCCTCAGCCTCTTCACTTCTCTCCCAAAGTAGGAAATGTCCCCCTACAGTTTGCAAATGGCTTCCTGTGCATCCTTGGATTTAGGCTTATGCCCCCCACTTCCTTGTTCACTGTTTCTTATTCTTTGGTGCATTTGTCTATCATTTTGTTTCTGTTTCTATTCTCATGGATGATATCAGCACAAGACTGCCTAGTTGAGTCATGGATGAGTGAATGGGACTAAGAGTACACTTTCAGTTCCTTAGTATGCAGTGGTTCAAGTCTCATACAGTTCATGCTTGCAGTAAAGCACTGAACAAAGACATTTCAAGAAATTTCATACAGTTCACAAGAGATGTAACTCTTGATTTTATTCTATTTATCTGATTTTACTGCTAGCATGACCTGCATGCTAATCTTGCATTATTACTTCTAGTTTTACTGCCATTGTCAAGATATCCTGGCAGAAGCAGTGATGATTACTTTTTCAGATATGCTTGATGTATTGTAAGCATTCCTCCCATCTTCTTTGCTTAATTCATTATCAGTTCAACTATAAAATGCATTTCTGATCTGAGGGGAAACTGGAGCACCCAGTGAAAAACCATGAGGACACAAGACATGCATAGTATATAACTCTCAACTGTTCCTGACTTTGCAGAATGCCCTTGATTTTTGCCTCATGTTTTTGCCCTGTCCTTTATAAATCTTTCACATTCTCATTAATCACATAGGATTATAGTCAGTCTGTAATGTCAAACATTATTAGAATTTCATACTTATTCAGGAAATGCATGTTATTGCAAAACCTTTCGCTCTATTAATTTTTTAAGTGGATTAAAGTAATATTTAAACATTGGGCCTTTGTTCCCTCATTATTTCTGGCTTTGTCCAGGACCCTTGAGAGAAGAAGTGGAGAGGTGTACTCCAGGCAGTAGGTACCTCAGCTGAGAACAGAACTGAGGGACTAAGTACAGCAAGGCAGCAGTGCTAACTGTTGCACCACTGTGCTGTTCCTCTTATAATCTCTCCAATGCTGCTCAGTTCACCTTTTGCCAGACACTTTAGGATCTTAGCTTTATTGTAGAATACTATAATCATAGACACTAACAGTGTGAATCTTCATAGTTCCAGGGAGTGTAATGATTGGCATGCTGAGTATAATTTTTTCAGGGCAAAACATCACTATTATGACAAAAAATTGTGGTTGGCCTGTACAAATGCATGGCTAGATTAGCAGGCAAAATATCTGCCTGCCTTTTCCTAATTGAAGAGGTACTGAAATAAATTACCATCACCCCTACACCTAACTATAATTCAGCATTCTTTCTTTATCTGTCTATGGATTAATGTAACTGACCATTTTGTCATTTGCTCAGCTTAAACAGTAATTCCAGCTTTGAAGGACAATGGATGTGAAGTAAGATTAAAATTTTAATGCCTTTACTCAGTATTTTTATGAAGAAAACTTTACTGTTATTTTTATTTAGATTTTCAGGCATCTGCAATTCTGTGTTTTGCTTGGTTACTAAAGTGGCTACATTTGCTGAGTATGGTGTGTGAATATGTTTTTGGGTCTATATCCATGGAGAGAATTTTGTGAGTGATGTTTATAAAATAGATCTATTTAAATATGGATAAATTCAAGAAAATTGACTGTCACTACATCATCTTTTGGATGTTGACACTTCCCTAAATTGAACACTAAAAATATCAACACTCCACCTACTGAAAAAGAACAACAAATGCTGCCCCTTTCTGGTAGGTAAATTAAAAATAATGATTAAACAATTCTAAACCCTTACAGCAACACCAGCCATACCTTGTCTAAATAGTTATACTGTTAGGGAAATATTTTGTTTTTGTAAAGTAATGCATAGGGTTGGGGTTAAGAAGCAGTTAGGGTTAGCACTCCTGAGTAAGGATGGGAAGGAGGGCTAATGTCTTTGGATATGACAAAGTAGTGAGTGAGAATTATTTAAGGATAAAGATGAGGTTATTGTGCAGAGGGAAAAAGACATGGTGAGGATGGAGGACATTTCTTTTAAGAAAGGCCAGGATTAAATGTTATGATGTTATGGTGGGATCATTTAGTATTTGCTTTTTATACATTTGGGGAAGATGTGAGGTTTATAAAGTACAGTTAAAATCTTAACACAAATACAAGAGTGTACTAGAAAAAGGAGTTGAGTGTAGCTATAGGGAGGAGAAGCATGAACATTTACCTTTGTTGTTAGAGCATAATAGTTTGGTGTATTATGATCAGGCATGGAGAATATACAAGAAGAATGAAAAAACAGGAAAGTGGTCAAGTAAACAGAATTTCATTGTAAGGGAGAAGGAGGAAGGAGATTAATTGGTTATTAGCTATAGATATGGCAAAATAATAGATATCTGTGGAGTGTTTGGAGGATGAAGAGGCAGAGTATAGAACGTTGAAGGAAAAATGTATAAAGCAGAATCATATTTAAGGATACTTTTTATTGGGGGGATGCATGGAGAACTCACAAAAGAACTTAAGCAGTTGGAGAGGAGAATGCCAAGATGTGATAAACTGAAATTATGGTAAAGAAAGTTTAAAGGAGCTTTAAAGAAAATGAAGCTGGTTGGGGCACTGTGGTAGTTGGTTTACTGTATGGGTTTACAGGTGACAGATCTATAAATTTTGCAGAAGTGTAATAGGGGTGGTGGGAATGTAGGAAGAGGAACTGAATTTAGGATATTGTGAAGAAATTTAGTTGAGAAGGGAAGATATTAAAACTAGGCCATTGATGATGATTAATACTGACTGTAGAATATTCGGTAAAATAATGCAGATTGCATTATGTAAAATTGGGGAATTTAAAGAGACCAGAGGTATGCTTTATGGTGAATGAAAAAAAGTTAGGAATTACTTTTCTTGGGACAGGTAGTGGAAGTCATTAAGTGGGAGAGAATATGGATGGTTATAGTTATGGATATTCTGACAGCAATCGATAATGTGCATTATGGACACATGTCAGGGATATTAACTGGATTATATTAGAAAATAATTTTTAGGGCTAATATTGGACATTTATGTGAGTTTTTTTTATCACAGCCTATACATGAATGGATATTTCAGGCAAAGAATTAAGATGGAATATGTGATTAGGCAGGGGTGTGAATTGTATCTTATATTGTTTAGGCTACTGATGAATGTTATAGTAAGGGAGGGTAAGCATTTAGCTAAAGGTTGTGAGTGAGAGATAAGGAAGGGAATAACAGTGCCTGTATTTATGCTTTTTTCTGATATTGTAGGTTTCATGAGGGAGACTAGCTTGTAGTGCTAATGGTTTAGATTTTGGGGATAGATCAGAGACAAATACATATGGAATTGAGTTTAAGTATAGGAGTTTTTTTGGACAACAAGGAGGAGATGTATATGTTTTAGTAAGAGGGAGATGGAGACTTTGGGATAATAGATGGTGAAGGATTATGATATGTTTTTGGATGAGATTATAGGGATTGTTAGATTGTGAAAAGGGTATCGTATATAAAGAAAGCTTTTAAGACAACTGAGGTACCGAGAAATTTGGGTACTTAGGATACAGTTTTCCATTCCCTGAAGAATGGGTAACTGAATTAATAGGTATAGTTCAGTAATTTGGGAGTCAACATCAAACCCCATTAATATGCATTATTGTCTGGCACAGAAACGGGAAGTGGAATATGGTTAATCTAGTCGTATGTGTTTTACATTAAAAAATATGGTTAGGATAATTGAGTAGAGTGCAGTATTACAGAAGTTGATAGAAATTAATTATAAGGATTTTTTTTACAGTAATTGAAGGGAAGTAAAGGAAATAGTGGGAGAAGGGAATGATGTTACACTATGAATATAGACAGATCTAGAAACTTTAAAAACAAGAACAAATGGCAGTAGAGACTAGAGAAAGGTATGCTACGGTAATATAGTTATATGAAGTATGGAGTTAGGTGATGTCAAGGAAAGACATTCTGGCAAGTATAAGTATTTTGAGGGATAGTAGTAGGTTATGGGGGCTGGAAAAGATTGTGATATTTTGGAACATTATAGGATTTCAGTGAAAGGGGAGATTCAAAGTGAATGAAAAGAAGTTATATAGATCTGTGGGGTGGGAAGGAGAAGAAACTACAGAGCGTTTATTTCTGAATGTAGAAGTTTTAGGGGGTGGGCATCTTTGGTAAAGAAAACAGGAATGGTACAGATACAGAACATTACAGAAACATTTTTATTGTATATTATTGTATTAGTTGCCTAAAGAATTGACAGCGAAGCAATATGAGGTGATAGATGAGGTAGTACTATGGAATTGGTCATTAAGGAAAAGAAGTTATGGGGAAGTAATAACAGTGGCATAATGAGGAATGGGTTAAAGAAGTGTGGACTGAGTTTGAAGGTAGAATTGGAAGTTAGGACTAAAAGGCTTTTATTGAGATAACAGGTTTCAATGTATAGGAGTTCTCTGTTCTGTTAATTGCATGTTTCCTTATGTAACGGGAGAGTAAAGTGAAAAATGAAATGCTTATTAAGACTGCATCTTCATGATGCTTTAAATTAAAAAGTATCCACACTGTTTTTGATAAGTGCCATGGATTATTTTTTCAATTTACTTAAACAAGCATCAACCCAGGCAGATGGGACCAAAGTTTAACTTCTAATGTGAAAGATGACACATTGAGTGTACCCCCCACACACACCTTATGCTGCACTGCAGTGTGAGTGGTGGAAGATGAAGCCACCTAGTTTAAGTAAAACCCACAGTCTTTCAGATCTCGTAGTACCAAGGGTGAGATGAAGATTAAGAAGTAATGAAGCTAAAAATGAAGATGCATGTGTTATACACTGAAGTGATAAGCACTCCTCTTCATCATAGTTATGTCTATTATAGCTTTAACGTAATCTTCATCTCCACCATTGCATCAGCATATATTCATCAATGTCATCTTTTTTGACATCTTTGCATTTTCATCATCATGTCTTCAGCATCATCTTCATTGATATATTTATCCCATTTTGTCATCACACCATGAGTTTCAGTGTAATCATTGCATAATCTGCATTATAATCGTATCATTTTGTGATGATCTTAGTTCCTTTTCATCATAATTGCCATCTTTATTTCAGTGCATCATAACTATTATCTTCATTGTCCTCATCTTCAGCATATTTCTATCGGCATTTAATCTTCATAATCATTATCTTCACTGCCTTCATACCATTTTCATTATAAATTTTGTCTTCATCTTCATTACCTTCATTGTCAACTTCATCTTGTTTTCATCATCTTCATCTCTAATGCATCTTCATCATTAAAATTATCAATGCATCATTGCATCTTCATTAACTCTGTCACCATTAACTTCATCATCATTAACTTAAGCACATCTTCATATTCAGTATCATCTTCATTGCATCTTCACAGACTGTTTTGAAAATTTCATTATGGAACTAATTTAATCAATGTGTAACACATTTTACTGTAGGGCTATTAAGATATCCCATGGAAGAAGCTATAAACTGTTATATCATCTGTGTTACTACACTTATGCCAATCACTATATACTTTATTATAAATATTATTCTATTCCATTTTTCTTTTGTCATGTTTGCTTAACAATTACAGCATTTAGCTATTTATTGAATTATTTTCTGATTGACTGACTTGACTGATGGTGTGGCATTCTGTCAAAAGCTATATCAGTCTGTGGCCTAGGCAATACTCCCTACCATAAAAGTCATCCAGAGTTGAAGACCAAGTTAAAAAATGAGCACAGTAAAAAAAAAGATTGCCTGTCTAAACAGGATCTACTGTAGTAAACTGTAGCAAACTGCGCTTTGCTACAGAAAGAAACACCGAATCTCATTCATTTAAATACAATTGCTAGATAATGCATACCTTTACTCCTTAAAGGGGCTGATCTCACCTGTACCATAGCAATGGTTGTAATCTCTAACTGGTGTTGCTCAGAGCCCTGCCTTTTTACACTTCACTTGCTACAGATCTGATTTTGCCTGCTTGTCTATTGGAATCTGCTGCAGACTTCAGAAAAAAATGCTTACCTTCTATAAGCCATTTCTTCCACATAGTGCTGGTTATGTTCAAATGGGGCTGGTAGGAATGGACCAACCTCCCCAGCCATTCCAATATTCCATTACTTGTCTCAGTCTGTCTCACTCCCAGTTACTAAAAACACTGTTCAAAACTGTCATTGTGGATAGGAGTTTCTTTACTTTTGCAGTGATTTTAAAGATGTGGATTTGATATATATTTTTAATTTATAAGACTTCCTACTTCACATGCACACTCACTCACTCTCTCTCTAATCCTGCACAGCTAGGTTAAAGACTGTTTAAAAATGACCAGTTAAGAGAGTAAAGTACTTTCATTGATGGAGAGACCCCCACCAGCAGTTATAGCCACTTTGTTGACAGAGTACACCTCTTTATTGTTATGAAGAAATAAATTACAATGTACTTTATTGGAAGCTTTGGTTGAACTATGTTACACTGTTTAAAGATCACTAGCATCATACCATAAGATCCAGCCAGGATTAAATAGAAGACCACAGTTTTAAGTAGAGTATTTATGAAAACATAAGAAATATTAACCACCTAATAACATATGCTAAGTCAATATGCACAACTCTGCAGAAGTAAAAGTAATCTGAACAATTCTGCATTAAAGAAAATTATTTTTAATACAAAAATTGCTGCTGACAAACAACTTTGCATTTCAATGCTTCATCTACAAATAAAGTGCGTGCTGCCTTTGAAGAATAAATTCCCTATGCTGCATAAAAAATGATATGCTGGTGATACTGCATGAACTAGATCAGGTATGCAAGAAGAGCATGTCTAATAACAAGTTCATAGTTACTAGGCATGCAGTCCAGGGAACCATTAAGGAGCCTAGCTCAAATTCTTAATTGCCTTAAACCGATGTCTGGTTAAGTGACTTGCTCATTGTCAAACGCTAGCTAAATGAATTTATTTTATTTTATTTATTTTACATTTGTTTACCAGGAAAGTCTGACTGGATACAGGTCCATTTTCAGCGGAGGCCCGGGGTGCAAAGCTCCAAATGTACAAAAACAAGTGTAAATACAGTGAAATGATTACAGTGAGTTATCACAAAACTGAGATTTGTTTAACAATATGTACACACAGGTACATGTTTTTCTCACATACACACAGCAAAGGTTGGAAGCAAGTAACTGAGAAAGAAATAGATTTTATCTGAAAAAGGAAAACACATATATTAAGGTGGTTATCATACATGGTGTAGTGTTAACTTTAAATCTTTCCAATAGGTGGGTGATACACATAATTTTAAACAGTTAGAGTCAGAGTTTTATTCTTGTAGTGAGGTTCTCATTTATGAATTATGTTTGAGTGGGGGTTAGTCAGGATTTGCACAGGGACAAAGCCACTGCATTTTTACATATTTCCTAAGGGATGTTTTGAATTGGGATAAGGAGGGGTCAGTGGTGAGTTCAGCAGGAAGTAGGTTCCAGTTTTTACCGGCAGAGTTGGGGAATAGTGATTCACCAACTGAATTGTTGGTTTTAACAGTTTGCACTAGCAATTTTTTGGAAGAGCGAAGGGATTTTAGGTTACTGTAGGGAGTAACAATATTTTTCAGTATGTGTGTACTGCCTAATTGGTAGAGGATTTTGTGAACAACTATTGGTTATACTGCAGTTGATAGGGTAGTTCAAGCCAGTCTAACGATTGAAGGTTAAGGCAGTGATGAGTTCTATAAGCTGATCCTGTGGCAAATTTGGCAATGTTATTGTAGCACCTAGTAAATCTATTGAGGTTTGATTTGCTTAGGTTTACGAAGATGGGTGAGGCATAAAGAAGGGTCGATAGCGGATGTGTACAGGCAATAATAATTCTAGCAGATGGGGCTAGGAATGGTTTAATCCTGTATAAAGAGCCTAATTTTTTATTAACTGTTTTAATAGTTTTGTCTATGTGAGCATCAAACTTGAGGTTGTTTTCGATGATCAGTCACGGTAGTTTAGTACTAGGTTCAGGGGAAATTATGATACCATTGTTAGATATTATGGTGAGAGGTGGTGAGGGGACCTTGCAAGTGGGGGAGAAGAGTAATAGTTTGGTTTTATTTGGGTTTAATAGTAGTTGGCGACCAGTGAGCCAGTTCTCTACTTTGCTGAAAGTGATTTGGGACAAGGGGAGGTGGTAGAGCAGATTAGGGTTGAGTCATCTGCATACTGAATATAAGTTGCATCAGGGATGACTTTGTACAGGTCATTAATTCTTCTTCATCTTCTTTTGGCTTTTCTCAGTTAGGGGTCACCACAGTGGATCATCTATCCACTCATAATTGGCAGTGGAGTTTTACAGTGTCGAGTTGCCAGCCCGGCACCCAACCTTCAACAGAAGGCATACACATGCACACACTCACACCTAGGGCCAATTTAGAGTATCCAATTCACCTACTGCATGTCTTTGGGATGTGGGAGGAAACTGGAGCACCTGGAGAAAACCCACATGACCACAGAGAGGACATGCAGACTCCGCACAGAAGGCACCCCAGCTGAGAATCGAACCGGAGAACGTCTTGCTGTGAGGCGGCAATGCTAACCACTGCACCACCGTGGCTGCCCTGTACAGGTCATTAATGAATATGGAGAATAGGAGGGGACCTAATATAGATCCCTGTGGGACTCCAAGGGTGACTGGTAAAAGGGACGATAGGTTATTCTTCCATAGTACAGCTTGTTGTCTGTCACTTAGGTAAGAATGAAACCAGGTAATTGCTAGGTTATCTATGGAGAGTGATTTTAATGTGTTTAAGAGTAGCTGGTGATTTACCATATCAAATGCCTTGGATAGGTCAAGGAAGAGGGCTGAGGAGAGCTTGTTGTCATTACAGTTCTGATTTATTGTATGGGAGAAGGAGAGAAGGGCTGAGGTTGTACTATGGCAAGGTCTAAATCCATGCTGGGAGGGGGCTAAGAGGGTGTTTTGATTTAGATAGGCAAGAAATTGCTTGTGGATACATTTTTCCATTATTTGAGCCAAGGGAGACAGAATGGCTCTAGGCCTATAATTTGAAAGTTCAGTGGAAAGATTCAAGCTCTGCATATGTGCTACAGGAAGCAGCTCATTAATACGTTTGTGCTTAGTCCTTTAACTGCCCGAGTATCAGTGTTTAACTAAATGAAGAAATCCTTTACAATCTAGTATTGTAGAGAAGACAGTATCATAGTAATATGCAGTAATATCTACATAATGATCATTATGCCAAATAATAGACTGTACGACCTGACAGACTTCAACCCCTTTGCAGTCATTGCATGTTGTAAAGAAGGTACTACAAAATATATTAAAATTAAACATGTAATAGTCTAGCCATCCTTGTCTGTTCATTAGTTCATTATTTAGTACAATGAATAAAGCAAAACAGTTGTAGACAATGCTGCAGCAGTTTTTGTTCAGCAATATAGACGTCGTGCAAAAATCAGAAATTACTGCATATAGAGGAATGTTTTTTGAGGGATCTTGCATGCATGCATGCAGGACACCTACATCTCAGTTTTGACCTCCCTATGTCCTCTGTCATCACAAATAGTTATCCCTTCTGACATCACTCGGTACAAGTGTGATATACTTGAATAGCCAATATACACCTCCAAAGTCAACAGAGCCAGACTGTGGACAAGTCTGGCCCAATACAGAGTAATGAATCAGGCCCCCAACAGTCATAATATCTCATACTGTCTCTCCCAAATTACCATAAACACAGCTGAAACTTTGTCATAGTATTTTCTCATTACTTTTACATTTATCATAGATATTTGGGATTCATTTAAAAGTATTTTCAATTTTTACAGATAAGCACTGGCAGCCAAATTCTAAACATAGCAAACCACTGCCACATTGAAATAAATAATAAACACACTATCAACAGTAAAGAAAACTAAGGATCACATACAAAGGACATCCATCATATAATGATGCTCCAGTTTACTACAATCAGTTTGCTTATTTTGCACCATAACTACTATGGATTACAGGTCCTAGTTACTAGGCCTGTAGTCCAGGGAACCATTGAGGACCTTAGCCCAAATTTCCAGTTGCCTCAAAGCATTGTCTAGTTAACTGACTTGTAACAAGGGCAAGTCAAAAATATTAGGCAAATCAGAGACATTCACCAAAAGTGGACTGCTCTAAATCACTTAAATTTATCAGGACAGGTGGAACTATGTCACAGACACACACACACACACACACACACACACACACACACACACACACACACACACACACACACACACACACATAATGCTATGTTCCTGCTTGTACCTGAACTCTTCCTGTGTTCCTAAAAAATAAAATAATTCCATCTGCTACACTGCATTCATGGTTGTTAGAAAAAATAAATGCCTCCCTTTGAAGCACATTTTGTTGCTGACTGGTTGTCACAAAAAACACCCTGCAAAGATGAAACCCTGTTCTGTGGCAAAATTAATTCTCACTCCACTTTCTATTTCCTTTATTCTGCATGATGGGCTAAAGTATGCAAAGCAGGAAATCCTAAGGGAGTAGTGCATAGATTCTGAGCTATGCAGGAAAACTTTTTTTTTTTTTTTTACATTGATGTTGTGGCCTGTCCCCCACCAGCACTGTGCCCTAAGCAGTCACCTATCCACAGTCCCATCACTGTAAGGTGGAGTCAGGTGAAACAGAATCAAGTAATTGGACATCTTCTCAGTATATATTAAATACAAACATATGTTTATTAAACTTACAGTGCCACTAAAGTAAAAAAAAGTACATATTTTAGAATTAAAAAAGCCATTTTGTACAATGAGAACATAATTAAAATAAAGAAATAAAAATAAATGCATGTGACCTTTAAGCACCAGTTATCCACTTCTGATAAGTGTTATTTCAGATTCATGCACCTGCACTGCCCCCCCCCCCCCATTTTTATTTATGCTCTTATGTTATTCTCTGGTATGGTACTGTGAAGATCTAGGTTTTCCTCATGCACACATGATGAAATAGTTTTACTTGCATTTTTCACTTACAGAACAACAGTCAAGGTCAGACTTGTATTTTTTAGTCATGGCTGATTATAATAAAATGGAATTAAATGCACATTCATCATAGACTCTGCCAACATCTGCCCACGAAAAAGCACTTTAGCTGTAAACTCACTTAGTTGTGTTTTGCATTGTTTATTGTTAAGCACTGTAATGGGGTTTGTCTTTGTGACCCAGTCACATAAAATAAAGAAGAGGTGATGACTATTCATTTTTTGCATGCCTCTAATGAACAGTTACACTGCAAATCACTCCGATTGGCATTCATGAGTTATGTCATAAACTATTTCTTTATTCCACCAGTGGATGGGCTAGGAGCATGACACAATGCCTGTTTTGGGATTTATCCAGTTAGTAGCAAAGAAATGAACAATCTTACTTTGCATTTTACTAGGTGCATATAGAAGCAATGAAAAATGAGCACTGGTTTACTGAGTGCATTAATTCATTGCTCATTTGGTTATATTCAGTGCTGTATGTTTGGCTTCATACTCTACAGGGCACCATACATTATTTGTATAAATGTATGTATTCTGAGTCAGCCATTTAATTATATCTTATGATCTGTTTTATTTATTTATACATAATAGAAAGGGTCTTTGGTTGGGAAAGTTTGCTCTCTTCCTTCTTTGAACTATGTATAGAAAGCTTTTCTGAATTGAATTTGGGGACGGGTTAGTGTGGTTTCAATACGTTTTGCTAACCATTGTACTCTGAAGCTGCAGGCTATCTGAAGCAGATACACACATGCATTGGTGGTTTTCAAGTGAAGGATCATGTCCACTAGACTTGCATGAGACTTTCTGATGCTTTCTTGAGAAGAAAGGTGTTCCTTCTTGGGTGGTATATACAAGAGCTATTGTTAAGTCTAATTATGGTAGTACAGTCATCCACACGGAGGAGGTCATGATTATCAGTTTTTCAAACATGTACAGGGTTATGATTTAAGAATTAAAGTAATGGCAGGAGATGTTTCATGGTTCGGTTTTTCTACCTAAAGTTAAAGATCTGGCATAACTAGCACAGGCTGGTTGATCATTCCAGGCACATCAGTGTTCTACTTTCTCCTTATTCCACATGAAGGTTTGCTAAATCAAAGAGGAAATACTTATTGAAGAGTTCACATATCTTTCCCTGTGACACTTGAAATCAATCTATAAGATAAACATTTCCACGAACCATGAATGGACATGGATATTACCAGATTTTAAAGGACTCCTCCCAAAAGTCAATTTTTTTTCCAAAAAGTGATTTTCCTTCCCTACAATCCAACGCTAAACAATTCACAAACAGAAAAAACATCATTTAATAATGGTTTGCCTTTCTTTCCTGCAGTTGTCTCATCTGTTACCTCAGAAAGGCTACTAAGAGTGGCAGAGTAATTAGGTTAGGTCACTTATCCCAACTGCAGAGCCATTAATAAACAATGCAGATTAAACAATGCAATTTAAATGTGCCTTATCAGTCACAAATTGCCAGCATCACACCTCAGATACAGTGCAACCTGGAGTTTGAACAAAGACATGACTTTCAAGCCCAGTTTTCAGATCCAAATGTCTTTCCTTTTAATAAAACTCAGTGCTACAAAGAAAATATGTTCATCTAACTGTTACTTTCTGTCAGCATTTGATTTAGCATTTTTTCTACACTAATTTTTGTAAAAATGCATGTTTCTTGTGTTTTGTTACAGCATTTTTGCATTGTATACATTGTTTTGTTGAGACAATTTGGTGAGTTGGGGAAAGAGTTTTGAATGCTGAGTTCTCTAGCTACACTATTTAAACTTTGAATGCAACACAAACTATCTCAGTCCAAGTAACACCTTTTAATCACAGGGGTCAGATTACTCCGACTTGAACACTGAACTACAGTTGTTAATTTGAAAAGAACAATTAACTCTGCTACATTTTGAAGCCTG
This sequence comes from Protopterus annectens, assembly GCF_019279795.1. Lineage (NCBI taxonomy): Eukaryota > Metazoa > Chordata > Ceratodontiformes > Protopteridae > Protopterus > Protopterus annectens. The sequence continues at coordinate 1,093,515,268 of NC_056743.1, read as the reverse complement.
TCATTCAAACATTTCTTAAAATGCTGCAACAGAGATGGCCACTAATGAAAATAAAAGGAAGCAAAATAAATAAAAATGCAGATTGATGTTGACACTGAAAAGTTGGCAGTCACAGCATTGTTGTAAACTGATAAGGAAAACCACAGTAAATGATCCTATCATCAGCAAGAGCCTGCCTAGATGTCCTGCAGAGTCCTACAGCAGCAGAAAGAGAAAAGGGAGACTATGAGTAGATTAAGTACCTCTGTTTTTGCTTTTTATTGCTAATTTTCACTAACCACATTATTCCGATAATTTTTATTAACTTTGCAACTTATTTGAACTGTTTTTTGAATTCTGATACTGTCAGCACTTTAACTGATCATTTTTGTGTTTTTCAACTTTTGAACTGTTGAGGGCTACACTCTCAAGTGAGAGAGCCATTTTTCTGCCTTAAAAGTGTTTTTATTATTGTATCTGCTTTAACGTTTGAAAAAAAAATCCTATCTCTCTATTCATTTCCATCCTTTCTATAACCAGCAGAGTCTGTTTTTCAGATTTTGCTGAATTCCGGGCTGTTTTGTAAGTTTCTGTGTTGCCCAGACCTTTCTAAAATAGAGGGACGCTTCTCTGCTCATCAGTGAGAGTGGTGAGCTTTGAACAGCCTATCTGTCACTGGAGGAGTGGTTTCAGCTCAGAGTCTGTAGTTTTATTGGCCTTTTTGGGCTATTTCTATCCCTTTCACCTTTCTGTTTAAAAACCCGTGTTTGCGCGGTTTTGCGCATCATGCAGTGCTGTTTAACTAGGGCTAAGCTATTCCCAGTGCAAAAAAGTCTCTTCTTCAAATTTTCCCTTGAACTAGCCAGTTTTCTAGTCTTAGCACTAAAAACTGTTTCCTTGTGCTAAGCACTTGTTAAAAACTCGTTGCAAGCACTAAATAATCTACAAATTACTGCAGCACTCAACTTTCCTCACTCGTTAAGAGGAAAATATTTTTTAGTACTTAAATTAATAAGCACCTATCCAGGCATGTCTAAGTGTCAGCTCCCAGTATTTTCCCCCTGTCCACCTGAGGAATCTGGGAATCTTGGGGCAATGTGGCAATTGTCTCATGTACACCGACAACCCTCTCCTCCTACCACCCAACATTACAACCTGTGAGATGCACTTGTATAGCCAAACTGGAAGCCAAGCTGTCTCCAGCTAAGACTGGACTAGACAGTCAAGAGGAGAATGTAAACACCTGCACCACACCACACTCAACACATAGTCCATCAATACTTATACCACCTCCACCCACACATAGTAACACAAAACACACACCTACATTCGCAGAGTTGCTCAATAAAAATCTGCCCAAACAGAGACCTCCAAAGCAGAAATTAAAGCAACCACCACCTCCAACACTACCCAAATGACACAGACCACAAAATCACTGTGCCATTCAATCTCAGCCCATATGGCAAAACACAACGTACCCAACACACTAGTCATAGATGACTCCATAGTCAGGCACACTGATGTCCCACTCACCAGCCTAAACAAGGAAAAGGTTACTGTCAGCTACCTGTTGGGTGCCAGGGTCTGTCACATAACACAAGCACTCAGATCACTCCACAACAGGTACAAATATGACTGTCATTGTCCATGTTGCTGTGAATGACCTGCGACATACCTCCCTTGACTACATGAAAAGAGACATGGATGAGCTCTCGGATCATGTAGCCCAGGCAGGTATGAGCCTAGCCCTGAGTAGCATACTGCCATCACCCGGAATTATACTACAGTTCAAGGACAAAATGATTAACTTCAACAATTGGCTAAGTTTCTGGTGTCATTCTAAGGGGATCTGGTATCTGTTGGCCTGGGAAGACATGACTGATGGACCACAATGCTTTGCCAGAGATGGCCTGCATATGTCACCCCTGGGATTCCGGATACTGGCTAAGGCTCTTGCCACCCCTATAGTACCTTTTTTAGGAAAGGTTCAAATGACAAACCCACCCACCATAGCAGGTACAAGCAAGCAAATTCTGAGGGTAATGCTACTCAGTGCTAGAAGTCTAAACCTCAAAATGCACTCACTCGAGGCACTCCTTAAAATGGAAAACATCGACAACTGTGCAGTAACAGAGACCTGGTTCAAGGCTCCAGAGAGCACCCCTGCATTACCAGGCTATAATTCATACCACACCTTTTGTCCACCTAACCTGGACCGAAACACTAAAGGAGCAGGTGTGCCCATATTCATTAAGGATATACACACCTCCAGGCTAGTTGCGCAACATAATGTATCCAAAAATTATCCAAGTGCAATTAATACTGGGCAAGACTGCAATCCAGTTTGTTGCTTGTTACGGATCCCCCGCCATGCCCCAGGATGCCCATTCCACATTTCCTAATACACTGGCTAATATTAAGGTACAGCCCAATGCCCTAATAATGGGAGATTTCAACTACCCCACCATCAACTGGGAAAACTACTCATGTACTAACTCATTTGCTTAATGCTTCTGGAATTCATAAACTCCAGTGCCCTGGATAAGCTTGTCCACACCCCCACCAGGAGCAACAATATCCTGAACCTGGTCATTACCAATATGGGTAGCCGATAATCCACACCAGAGATCAACTTCTCGCTGGTTAGATCCGACCACAAGCTAATCACCCTAGAACCCAATATTCCACCCCAACTCCCAGTAAGTAAACCACCATAAAAAACTTCTCCAAAGCCAACTTCGTGCTTCTTAAGACAGAAGTGGCAAACTTCACTACACCCCTGAAGATGGGTAATAGAGTTATGACTGCTGAATCCTATACAAATGCACTGTATAATCACTTACACGAGTGCATGGATTGTGCTATCCCCGACAAAACCAAGACGCTATCCTCCCAAAAAGGGAAGCCAATCTGGTGGTCCCCTGCCATAAACAAACTCTACAACAGAAGGAAGAAGCTGTTTCAAAAAAGAGTAAAATCACCTGATTGTAGGAACTCCCTGGTCAGCCTCAGTAAGAAGCTGAGATCCCTCATAACATCCTCCAAAGCTAGTTATGAAGATAAAATCGCCACTAATTCTAAAGACAACCACAAAGCATTCTACAGCTATGTCACAAATCTCAATGGCAACATTCAGATCTGCTCTGAGCTACAGCACAATGGCAATAGATATGCAGAACCAACTGATATTGCCAACATCCTGGCAGATAGGTTCAGTGCAAACTTTAACCCCCCTCATCCTCAAAGGGCCCCTCTTTATACCGGAAGAATGCAAAGCCCCTGTAATCACTGATGCACAAGTTAAGACCGCAGTCTCCAAAGCCAAGAACACAGCATCCATGGGACCAGACAACAGACAACATCCCAGGATGCATTCTGCATGAACTACAGAAAGAACTGGCACCCTACCTATGTACCATGTTCAGTCATAGCCTCACTTCAGGCTTTGTGCCCACTGAATGGCACACAGCAACAGTTATCCCACTTCACAAAGGGGCACCACCATGGACCCCGGGAACTATTGCCCCATTAGCCTGATGAGCCTGGTTTGCAAAGCCATGTAATGTATCATCTTGGAGCTTATAAACAGACATAAGAAACCTCCAGACTCTGGGCCCCACTACGTTTGGGTTTGTAAAAGGTAGATCATGTCTCCTAAACCTGATTGACTTCTTTGAAGCAGTCACCAGAGCCATGAACGAGGGTAAGGTGGTACACACAGCCTACCTTGACCTTGCCAAGGCTTTCAACACCATCCCCCACTCTAGAATTATAGATAAACTCAAAAGACTAGGCATAAATCCCTATGTCACAAGATGGGTGGCCAACTGGCTCACTGACAGAACTCACACAGTGAAAGTAGTCAACTCCAAATCTGAATTCAGAGCAGTGACAAGTGGAGTACCACAGGGTTCATTCCTGGATCCTCTCCTGTTTGGCATCTATTTCTCAGAAGTCCAGGCTAATACAGCAGGTCTTTGGCTAACAAAGTTCACAGACTGCAAACTAGGAGCCATAATAAAATCACCTAATGATGTGGACATTATACGAAAGGGCCTCACTGAGACTGATGCTTGGTTTCAAAGTCACGGCCTCAAGCTCAATGCCAAGAAGTGCATTGTCATCCCCTTTGGAAAAAATACTGTACCCATGAGCTACCACATAGGCGGTAGCCTACTAAACACCAAAAATGTGATGAGACCTTGGGACACAGGTGGACAGTAGTCTCTCCTTTAGTCACATTGCCACAGTAGACAGAAAATCCTTCTATGTGGCACACCTCATCACAGAGGGGTTCTCCTCCAGAATAAAAGGAGGTCATTGTTCATCTCTACTCATCAGACCCATCATAGAGTACAACACCCCATTTGGCATGTACCTTGCAAGACATCAACAAATAGAAAGACCACAGAAATACCTCACTAAGAGGATTACCATCCTCAAACAGATGCCATACGCAGACCATCTTAAAAAAACTCCAGCTCGCCTACTCAGAGGTGACCTCTGCCTAGCATAAAAAGCCATGTCAAACCCAGATCTGTTGGACATGCTACACTTAAAGAAACCCCATTCTCTCCGGGCCACATGCTCCAGGGACCTAAACCTTGTCACAGAACATGCTGGAGGGATAGATTCCTGTCCCAGAGACTTCCCATACTCTGGAACAGACTGCCCATTCACATCAAGCAGAGCTTCTCACTAACCCTCTTTAAAAGGAATCCTGACAATTGTATGGGAAATAGGAAATTCACCCTGGGGATCACTTCTGTGGCTCTGCTTGACATCCATTTGGCCCTTTCATTCTCATTTTTCAGGAGCTGGACTTAGTCGTACTCTGGGTAAAGCAAGCATATCCCCTCAAAGATGTGATGTTGGTGTTATGGAGTGGGCTAATTTGTGGAACTGGCTGATATGAACTTATCTGCACACCTTGTTACATGATGCACATGTGTATACTACTGCTCCTGGTAGGCAAAGAAACCACTGATGCAAGTACGGTCATCCAGTCTTAACAGAACCAGATGTGACCCTCTCCCCCAAGGATAGACACAACCATCCTCCCTCACACCAGCTGCCCAAACCACTAATTGAATCCAGGTTGCCTGAGTTATAATCAAGGCTTTATGCCACTGTACCAGAAGAGTTATTAACCGTCATGATCTATCTTTGACATTAATTACTGTCATTTCAACACACTGGTCTACTCAGTTTGGTTTAGAATATTGGTTCATTTTTATGAAATACAAGGATGTAGCTGGAACTATAAGAAATAAAACATTTGTGATAGTCTCTGTTTATAAAACCTGTGATTGTTCACAGTTACTAGAGGATAATCAAGACAATTAAAGTTTAAGTACTTTTGATCCTTTATTATATAAGACCCATCTAAACCTTCCCATCTCACATCATGTCATTTTTACCTGTCACCTTTTCTTCACCAGAAGGTAAACAATTGGATAAAATGTGGATATTTAGGTTCATAGGTTAGTACTAGGCTAACTGCCCTTTCGAGACATTTTTAAGCCTAGCCAATTATCCCTTGTGAGATTCAAACCCTGCACCTTGTGTTTGCAAGGCAAACACCTTAACCATTAGGCCACCCTCCCAACATAATCAGATCTGAGTATGTTAAATATACTCTGCAGTGGAAATAAGTTTACTACTGGTCATCATGAGCTATTACAAATTTTTGATTTAAAATATTTGTGGATAATGTGGAATATTGCTTTCCTTTAGGGAACTTCATGTTTTTGCGAACCTGAAATGAGTAGCACACCTCAAAATAAGCGACATTTGAAAGACATTCACTATCTCAATAGAAAATTATGGTGTATTCTCTTTTCATAGAGAAGATTTGATTAAGCAAAACACTTTAATGTTTAAACCAGTTATTCAAGTCTAATAGCTTTTAACTTCTAAAAGGTTGAACACTTATTAATGAAAAGGCAGGGTGATCAAAGCTGGACCTTTCTCTGGCTAAGTGTGAAGGTATGAAAAGCACAGGAATATCATAGTCACAAAACTACAGACTGCAAGTGAAGGAGATACTCTTCCTTTCTGTGCATGCTGCCTAAACACTGTAAAGGATCTTATTTGGGGGTCCCTTTGCAGTGCAAGGAGCACTTATGTATAGCGCTCTCTCAATTCTTCTCTGAGGTTTCTTTAAATATTGAGGTCCTGCTCTCAAGGACATGATTACTGTACCCCCAGCCCATGCTCGGCCATTCCTGCTTGCACCCTCATACTCCACATTTCTTCTACTTACTCTAAAGAGTTCAGATCTTCTCCAAGTGAATGTTGGAAAATTCCTGCATTTGACATGTGAGAAATCATCATTTGTGTCTGTAGTTATTAGATCAATAGCCAGGACCAGTAGTTTAGCTGTCCTTTTTGCTTGGGATCTTCATCAGCTGCGCTCACATTTCAAAATTTCAGCCAAATGAAATGCTGATGAATGAAGAAAAAGTTAGAGGCAAGCTTCCATATAAAAATAGTTGACCAAGTTAAGAATACTCATCACAGAAATTGTCATATGAACTTAGAAAGGAGTAAGAGAGGCAAACAAAAAAAATAGAGAGCAGTAGTCATACCAAATGAAAAGTCCAGTGTGGCTAAGATAGCTTTGACCCCTCAGACAAGCTGCATAGCCCTATACTTAGAAGTTAATGTATTTTCATCATTGGCTGGTGATCAAGGAAAAAGTCAATGAAGTCTTCCTAATAATCCATTCATGGAAGTAAGACCCGGAGTGTATGAGTCACTCCACTTCCATTACTTGATTTGGCGGGTAGTCTGTAGTATTCCATGCAGCAGGTCCGCAAATTGTGAGAGACAACTGTGGGTCAGTACTTATTTTTGAGAAATCTATCCCTTTCGCAACTCTTAGCTTATCAGCAGAGATCACAGAGATCGTTGTAAGCCCTCTGTCCCAGTTATGAACCTTTGACCATCTTGTCCCTACTTTGGACTTTAGGAACATATTTAAGACCTGATGAGAGTTGGTTCTTTGGGTCATGGACAACTTCTGTATCTTCCATATGTAATTTATAAAGATTTGCAGATGAACAATCAAACTAGTGATCACAAAACTGGAAATGCAGATGATACCAAAGAAATTATTTTATGTGGACCTCCATGTTAATTGGCTGCATCCTCAAACAACCTACTATGTATTATAATGCACTGTCAATTACTTTACTCAGAGGAAAGACAAATACTTTATTTTTATCAAAGATAAAGGATTAACACATTCAGGATAGGTATTAACCACTTTTCCTTTCTGTCAACTACCAACCATTTTAGAACAATCATTCATTTTTGGATTTGCTTCTGGCTTCAGTTCCATTTCACTGCTGCCTGATTTGGTGGATTCTTTGTCCCAACACATATACAGGGTTGCAACTTGTCTCACTGGCTCCAATGCAGGCCATTATAATTTACATCATTGTCAGTAAGAGGCAGATAGCTGTAGGTCTGCTCTAGTCCATATGAAATTGGGGCCATACTGTCAGTGGTATATATGTTCTGGAGCTAAGAACAGTTCTGACAACCAACTAGGCTGTAGAAATCTTTGTGCAGCCTGCTCTGTTTCTGATGAGGTATGTCTAAGTAATAATGTTATCCCTGAACAAGCAGGGGTACATTTGCTCCTGCATCATCCTCTGCTGGGAAATTATTGGTATTTGACAAAGACCATCAAGCTGAGTATCTTTAAAATCAAGTGTAACATTCTGGGAGAAACAAAAAATCTTAAAACTACTGTAACTGCCACCACTAGCACTGTCTTAAAACTGTGATTGTGAAATTAAAGTTCACATACTGTTTTCTGGAGGTGAGACTCTTAAGAGGTCTCCTGTGGTTCCTTGATAACCAGCTGGTCTTATTTTAACTGCCCAGTCATAAGTGGTTGAGTTCACTTTTTGTGCAAGACTGATGTGCACTGTTTGGGGACTTGGTCCCTTTTGCACTGTTGTGCATACTTGAAGTTAGTGTGTATATAGGTTTGGGTGTGGGGGGGGTGTGGGTGGTTGCAGGGAATTTTCAACTCTGTGGGAAAAAATATGTATACTGCTAGTTAAGAATATATTTTATATGTTTTGATCAGTTATGATCAGCAGTATTGTTTCGTCTCTCTCTCTCTCTGCCCTAACTAGTGTAATAATGTTTAAAAACTTGATCCAATCACAAGAAGTGGCAATGTAGCATGCTCAACATATAGCTCCCTGCCATCAAGAGGGTGAACACCTCCTTCACAGATCAAAAGGGAATGTTTCTCTACATCTCCCTATATTCCCTTTAATTCCTGATATATTTTCAGGGTTTCATGCAGAAAGGATAAAAGTTAATCTGATGGCCCTAGGGTGGTCCACAAGAAGCTGACTCCAGGACCTATGTCTTATTTGGCCTCTCCTGAGATGATCCAGCTGTAGGTGCTGGGTCTCTAACATTTTGGCATGACAGTTAGCTGCACATTTAAGTATATTACATAAAATTTTATGATAGAAGAAAGCAACTTAGTTAATATGCCCTTTAAGTGAATTTCGCATTTTATTTAACATTTATTTACCGGGAAAGTCTGACTTGGAACAAAGCCAATTTTCAGTGGAGGCCTAGGGAGAAATGCTCTAGATGCATGCCTTTGTAAACATGGGAGGAAACGCACAAGGTCACAGGGAGGGCATACAGACTCTGCACAGAAGGCACCCCAGCCAGGAATCGAACCGGAGAACCTCTTGCTGTGAGGTAACAATGCCACCACTGTGCAATGCAACATTCTACCTTCTCTTCATACTTCCCTTTCTCCACATATCCCATGCCATTTTGAATGACTCAGTGGATTCAAACTCTACTCTATGCGCCACTAGCCTATACCATGGGTCAACAGTCCTTTCTGTGAAAGTTAACTTTCACAAATCCTGGAAACAGTAGGTCGTTACAGTCTCTTGTCTGTGCTGCTTCCTTTCCCATCATTCCCTTTCACTGCTATTCCTTCATATCTTCCAAATATGATCCTATGCACCCATATCCTGTCTAATCCTTCCCATCTGTTTGCAAGAGAGATGAATGTCAACTCATCTAATAACTGATTATAACATTTGCCCTGTCATCCCACAAACAACCTCTTAGTGGCTTTCTTTTGGACTCCTTCCAATAAATTGTTGATCCTTATTTTACAGTATGTATGGCATTTGTAAACTGCATGCAGTATCCGTTGTGTGGTCTGAACTGGGTCAAGAAGGTGGTGATCATTTTGCTTTGGCTGTGAAGCTATGAAGTATTTTCCCCTACATTCCAACTAATATTTTGTTTGCCTCTGCTATATCCTTTTCACTCTGCCTTGGTAGGCCAAGCCACATGCTGTAAACATACCAGGTCTTTTTCCTGCTCTAGTATTTTCAGTTACTTTTGTCATGTTGATACTTCACTCAAGGGTGGTTGTTGCCCAAGTACAGTATTTTGCATTTGTCTGCACTGAATTTTAAGTACCGTCTTTCTTCTTTCTTGGACTTTCTTTTCAAGTCCTGCCTTAGACTCTCCTCCATCGTCCACTGCAGAATCCTTGTGTCATGGGAGAAAAGGCTTATCCTGTTTTATTCTCTCAGATTTGTCCAAAATGAGCACTGTGAAGAAGAGTATATGTTCCAGAATCTCTTCTGAAACTTCTCTCATCCCATTCCTTATTTTTGACACAATCCTCTACATGTTACTTTTCAGTCATACAAAATACATTCCGTCAGTCTTAGTATTACCCACCTCCAAGCCATCTGTTAGGACAGAGTCAAAGGACTTTATGAAGTCCATCTAGAGCACATAATCCACTTGGTCCAGTAACCAAGTCATAAGACATGGTCAGGTTCAAGTGACAGCTCCTTCTGGGTAAGGACCCTTTTGTCCATGAGATGATTTTTTCTGGGAAGGCAATCAGACTTCCCCTCAGGATTTTCTCACTGATCTTCCCCATCTCCACACTTAGTCTAACCAGGCTATAGTCTTCCTGACTTGTCCCCCACCTTGATACAGAGATACTATGGGTCCACGGCATAAATGCAAAAAACATGAATTTGTTCCACAAATATAACTAGGTAGCAACAGTTGTAATTAAAAACAGGGAACAATGATACCTTTAAAGCAATTTTTGCAAAGTAGCTCTGCCTCCCTGTACCCTCAACATGGGTGCGTATTCCTCCATATCTGTTACTTAATGTAAACAATTCCTGAAATTGCTATACCTTGGAGTAAGGGGAATAATGCTCTGAGGCACTGAAATAGACTTTCACTCTCAGCACTTTTCTATTTACATTTGAGGTGTGCAGTTATATGCCTCACACTTAAATGTCTCCTGTGGTACTATTACTGCCACCTTCCAATCCACAGGCATTTCTGTGCTGTCCTGGGAGCTATTGAAGGTCTCCATCAGAAGATCTGATCGCAAGCAAAACCATATTCCTAACGACCCTTGAAGACAACCCATTGGATGTGTAGCTTATCATTCCATAGTACAACCAGTGCTGTATCTTCCATCTCTGTTCCCCAGTCCATCTACAACTATCTCACGACTGCCCATGCTCCCTTCAGTATGCTTACTGCACTCCCTTTTCTTCATGAAGACTGAGGTGGATTATTCATTTATTCCCTATGCTTGCTCCATGACTTTCATAATCTCCCTCACAACTTTCTTAAGCCAGGCCAGTTCTGTTCCTCACGTCTTGCATTCTACATTATACGTAAAGTATCTTTGCACCACTTTCTTGAGTCCTTATTTTGGGGTTGCACCTTTGCTGCTTTGATCTCCTTTCTCCTTGTATTCTGCCTCCTCCATCTCTCATCTGCAAGTCTTATACCCTATTTCCCTGACATTACTTACATCCCTATGTAGCCACACAAGTCTCCTTTTTCCTTTTTTTCCTTTTTCTCAAACCCCCTTATCGACTTATGCTTCATACTTGACAATTTCAGGCAGCTTGTTCAACTCCCTAATTTGACTCCAGACTGTTAGCTAATCTGAAGCACTCAGAATAATCCACATCCTGAAATCTTGCACCATCATATTTGTCCTTAATTTCTTAAACTTCCCTTCCTACTTAAAATCAGATTGTGGCATGATTAATGCTGACTGATGGCACATTCACCTGGACATGTCTGATGCTGTCTGCCTTAGTACCAGGCTGAGAATCTTGTTCTTTTTGATGCATTTCCATACCAGCTGGCTGACAACCTCATTTATCCTCCACTCCTCATCTACCCTGGTGCTTAGGGTCTTCTGATTTGCTTGCAGCACATTGAGAACCCCCATTTGTGTGCCCCTTCCAGTCGTCTCTCCAGCTTCTCATGATTTTTTCCTTGATTTATATGGGGCACATTATCAAAACATTGCCCTTACTATTGACATGCCATCGACAGGCTCATAGGTTTGATTGACAAGGTTATGACCTACTGGCATTCAAGAAGCTTGACTGCCATAACCACGTCAATATTTCCTATATCCCTTACACAAGCATGCATGCACTCGTGCACACACATGCATTTTTTATGCAGGTTCCATTCATTTCATTTATCTTTTTATTTATTTATTTTTTTTTACATCAAATAAGCACAAAGCTGTTATGGGTAATGGAAAATCAGCTGATCTTGCTATGCCAGCTTTTTTGAGCGAGATCTTAGTTCATAGGTTCATAGGTTCATACTAGGCTATCTGCCCGAGGGCATTTACAAGCCTAGCCCATCGTTTTGTGGCTTACGCCACCCCTTTAATATGGGGAACTATACCCATTATTTTGCTGTGCCTCTGTCGAGCAGTGACACTGAGGTAATCCCTGGGGTATATCTGCGATCTCCCATCCATTGGTCAAGATTTCTCTTGAACAAGGCCAGCGAGGTGCTCTGCCTCACATGTACCGGGATTTTGTTCCACAGCATAGGGAGTCTTTGGGTGATGAATCTATCCCTCCAGCACGTCCTATTAATAGCCGTGTCGAGGTTTAAGTCTCCCGCCCTTGTGGCTCTGATGGATCTAGATGTTTTGAGGTGAAGCATATTCATCAAATCTGGGTTTGACATGGCCTTGTATGTTAGGCAAAGGTCACCTCTGAGCAAGCGTGCGACTGAATAGAGCTGGAGTTCTTTCAGTCGGGCAGCATAGGACAGATTTTTGAGACCCTTTATCCTTTTGGTGAGGAACTTTTGTGGCCTCTCCAGCTGCTGCAAGTGTCGGGTCAGATACATTCCGAATGGGGCATTGTACTCAATCATTGGTCTGATGAGTGATGAGTAAAGGGAGACTATGACCTCCCTTGATCTAGATGAGAATCCCTTCATGATAAGGTGGGCAATGTAGAAGGTCTTCCTAACTACTTTAGCTACATGGGTGTCGAATGACAGACTACTATCAACCTGGGTCCCCAGGTCCCTGATAACTTCTTCTTCTGTGCTCAGTGGATTGCCACCTATTTGGTAGCTAGGGGTAACCTTGTTTTTCCCGAAGGGTATGACTATGCATTTTTTGGCATTTAACTTTAGGCCGTGGCTCTGGCACCAGTTATCCATTTCTGTGAGACCCTTCTGAAGGATATCTGTGTCAGATGTGTTTTCTACTATGGCGCCCAGTTTGCAGTCATCTGCGAACTTTGTCAGCCATAACCCTCCTGTGTTTGCTTGTACTTCAGAAAAGTAGATGCCAAACAAGAGTGGGCCCAGGACTGAGCCCTGTGGGACACCACTTGTGACAGGCTTTGAGTCTGACATGGCGCCAGCAACTCTGACCCTGTGGGTTCTGTCACTCAGCCAGTTTGCAACCCATCTTGTGATGTATGGGTTAACATTTAAGCTGATGAGTTTTTCAATGATACCCGAGTGGGGTATTGTATCGAAGGCCTTAGCCAGATCAAGGTAGGCTGTATGGACTGCCTTTCCCTCATCAATGGCTTTGGTGACTGTTTGAAAAAGTCAACCAAGTTTAAAAGGCATGATCTGCCTTTGACAAAGCCAAACTGGGTTGGATCCAAAGTCTGCAAATTCCCTATGTCTTTATTTATGAGGTCCATTATGATCCTCTCCATGGCTTTGCAGATAAGGCTTGTCAAGCTAATGGGCGGTAATTTCCAGGGTCGGTGGAGGCACCGCCTTTGTGAAGTGGGACCACAGTTGCAGTGCGCCACTCCTGGAGTGCGTATCCAGAGGTAAGCCATTGATTAAACAGCTGTCCTAGCTGTGGGTGTAATTCCCCATTGAGTACGTGGAGCTCACAGCCGGGACACCATCAGGTCCCATGGATGCTGTGTTTTTGCTTTGGAGAGAGCAGTTCTCACTTGGGCTGGAGATGTTGGGGGGCTGCACTCGTTTGGTATAGATATCTCTCCTTTTGGGAGGGAGGGGAGAAGTTTGCACTGAACCTGTCAGCCAGTATGTTGGCAATGTCTGTAGGATCAGTAATCTTCACATCATTTTGAACTAGTTCTGAGCATATCTGGGAGTTTCCTCCTAGGTTTCTAACATAGCTAAAGAAGGCCTTATGATTGTCTTTTGAGTCTTTAGCTATTTTTCTCTCGAAATTTGCTTTGGATGATTTTATGAGAGCTCTTAGTTTTTTACTTATAGTGATCAAGGGTGTCTTACCTTTTAAGGATTTTGCTCTATCTTGTAGTAGCTTCCTCCTTTTGTTGTAGAGTTTGTTTATGGCTGGGGTCCACCAGACTGGATGCTTGCCTTTGGTACAAAGAGTCTTTGTTTTGCTTGGGATTGCCTTATCCATGCAGTCCTGCAGGTGCTGGTAGAAGGCATTTGTAAGTGATTCAGCGGCTTGAGTACTGTTTTCTGCCGGTTCGGGGGCCTTAAAGGAGACCACACTAGTCTTTAGAAGTGTGAAGTCGGCTTTTGAGAAGTTCTTTACTGTGGTCTTTTTTATTTCAGGTGGGGGTGGGATGAGGACCTCCAGCGAGATTAGTTTGTGATCTGATCTCACCAGTGAGGGGTATACTTCCGGTGTTGAACATTGTGCTCCCATGTTCGTGATGATGAGATCAAGTATGTTATCTCCTCTTGTGGGGATGGTGACTAGTTGTTCCATGGCATTTGAGTTTATGAATTCCAGGAACTTTTGGGCTAGGGTGTTTGGGCTTGAGTAGTGTTCCCAGTCTATATTAGGGTAATTGAAGTCACCTAGTATGATGTGTACAGTGAGGATTGGGAAATTTGCCTTTTCCCTACTGCAGTGTGATCTCAAAGTTGGTGTAGACATATATATAAAATTAGCGGAGGTGTGGTGGGTTCAGAGGAATTTACCCCTTGCAAAAATAGATGCATTTTTGGGTTATCAATGTTTTTAATTTTAAACATATGTTCAATGATTAGAGATGCAATTTTATCACATTTCAATGAAATATGATAGATCTGTAGAAGTTTATTTCATAATCTTAGCTGGCATTGTATAATGTAGCCATAATCTTTTTGTATTGTTAAAATGCATACATTACTTTTCCTAATCCAGTATTGGCTCCTCCAGTAATGTGTTACACAAAGAGAGTTTCAAGGCAAAGGTCACCTCCTCTAAGTAGCCTATAAGAAACACTATATAATGACAGTTTCTGATACCTTTATAAATAGTTCATATTTTCTAACCCTATGATTTATTTGCAGTAAATAATCATTGTACCTTTTTCAAGTTTTTTTAGGTGGCTTGTCCAAAGGATACAAAATGTGGTATTCTATTCTGCACTGGGTTGAATCTGTAAGGCTTTAAATGATACAGTGATCTCTTTGAAGTATTTAGACATGTCCTTTAGAATTAGATGGACTACAGAACATAGCTTCATATCTGTGGTCAAAGTTTATTTTTTTGCCTGCCATTGCCTTAGATCTTTAATGGTGGTGTCAATTTTTTGATATGACCATTTATTTTGTCATCATAATTTGTGTTTTTTGCAAAGTCTCGTGATACTACATTTATTGACATTAAAGGTGTAGTCATTACCAATGCACTAGCTATGCATGTTTATAAGCCATACAAGAGAAATTCAGCATCTTTTACTCAGTTTGCAGATCTCAGCGTATTTGGTAACCCATAGCCCATTTCCTACTTCTACACTTATTTATTTGGTCTTCTTTTTTTACCCTTTTCAACCATGACAATAAATGATTGAGACTGTAAGTAGCTGACAGATAAACAGTATATAATCATGAATGTATTAAAATGAAACGATGAGCAGCAATAGTGCAGAAACATTACAGGATGTCGAATAGCAGCAACAACAAAAGTAGCAGAGCATTTAGACAAGATAATTAATATTTATGATAAACTCAGCATTAAGAAATAGTGTGCTTTCTGTTGTAGAGTAAAGGATTATAAGAATTAAAGCTGTTTTATCCTGCATCATGAAAACGAGTACAGTCAGCTTCTTTGTGAAGGTGGTTGCTTAAAGCAACTTTAAAGGATGTTGGAGATTTATTTACTTTCAGTTCAGTGGAAAGGCTATTCCATATGGTGGGAGCTAATTGCAGAAGGCTCTTTCACATATTACATTCTTGAAACTTGGTAATATGAGAGCTGATGACTCTTCCCACATGCTTCCTAGTGGGTAGGTGATAGGCATGATCAGAAATAGTTTTAGGGGGACTGTAACTGTTTTCAAGGATTTTGTAAATCAAAGTGGCTTGGAGTAAGATAGTTCTGTCAGTTATAGGGAACCCATTTACTTGCTTTGGCAGTTCACAATATTGCTTATACCCATCTGAGGGGAGTACAATTTGTATATTTTATTTTCAGTGATTTCTAGATTGAGTGTTCTGAGAAGACTGGAGACAAAGCAATGGGAGACCATATTCTAAGGTATACTTTTAGCAATAGCTAGTCTGGTAGTGGGTGATAGGATGTGGGAGATATGGTAGCAAAGTTGGTTAAGAACTTTGGAGATAATGTATCCAGTATGTAGAGAAATGTTGAGTACAGGATCTAGTATTATACTTTTAAGTACTTTTGCTGAGAGGCATTTGCTTTCTGACCCCTGAGGAAAATAAGGTGACAGGAAGACAGTTTCCTGGGGGTGGAGAACAGCTTATTTCTGGGGGCATTTAGTAATAGTTTATTATTGTATCAAGAGATGAACTTAGAGAAACTTGTCTATAGTTTGTGATTTTAAGGTCTGGTGGGTTTCTGAGGGGATATTATTAGAAAAGACTGATGTAAAAGGCCTCAGTACAGATCCCTGAGGTACTCCAATATCCAGAGTACCATTGTTGGAAAAAGTATTGTTTGCAAAACTTGGAATGTTCTTTCTTTTAAGTAGCTTTGGAACCAATTGATTGAGTTACTACCAAATTTTAATTTATATAATTTTTGCAGTAGAAGGTTATGGTTTAATGTCTCAAAGGCCCTTGTCATGTCGATAAATACTCCCGTAGAAAAGAAGTTATTACTTTTCTTGTTGTATATGTATGATGTGTTAGCTACTGCAGTAGAGTAGTAATGATAGGTTCCAGAAGCGTTGTTGGTCACATAGCAGGCTATATTTATTTATGTATTGTAAAAGATGTTTATTAATTAGTTTATCAAAGATTTTGATAATAGGACACAGGTTGGATACGAGTCAAAAGTTTTTGATGTGTGGTATTTGGAATTTATTGAGTAGGATTATGTATATTTGGAACTGTAGGCAATGGGATAATATATTTTAAACTTTAGGAAATGGGAAGATATACTTGAGAAGAATAGTAGAAAATAAAGTAGTCCCACTTCAGATCTGTACAAGACACCATCTGTAACATGTGTTGGGATAGAAAAGTAAACCCTACTTTCACTTGTTGTCCCAGGTTCCATAACTATGGTCGTATTTATGTAATTGTTGCATTTATTTTATTTATTATTTTTATTTATTTTACATTTGTTGACCGGGCTAGTCTAGCTGGATACATATCCTTTTTCAGTAGAGGCCCGGGGAGAAAAGCTCCCAATAATGAGAAAATGAGAAAATTTAATGTTAATTTGTCAGCTATTCCCTTGTGTGACAGTGCAGAATGCTTCAACAAAGGCAAGATAAGCTGCATGCACTGCTAGCCCTTCATCTAGTACTGTTACTCTCCAAAGAAAGCCACAAACTTCAAAAGGCAAGATCTCCCTTCAACTAAATGTTTCAAATCTAGCAGAAGGCAGCCCCCTTTGTTGTTTTGGATGCAGTCATGATTTTACACACAGCACTGGTCAGGTTGATGCATCTAAAATTGTTTGGGTCTGATGAGACCTTCCCAACTTTGGAACTACTACATCCTGTTGACATAGGTCAGAGACATGTCAAAATACAAGCATTTTATTTATCATGGAATATGTTAATTTAGTCAGGTTTGCTGTGATTCCAAGTAGGAAATAATTTGGTATTTCATGTAGTCCTATGGTACTTAATTTTTTTAATTTTACATGTGGCATCAGTAATCATGTCCATAGTTATATAAGGGATGCCCCCCATGTTAGTTGTACTCTGGCATATTTATTGCTTATTGTGAAGTTAGCATCATTTTTTGCAGATACATTTTCTATGCAATGTGGCTGGGTGACAACTTGATTGTATATTTGTAGCACTACATTTATAATTTTACTATGAGTTTTAAATAACTTACGGCCTTCAACCTTTGAAACAAAGCTGAGTTCATAGATATAGAAAATTTGAAGACAAAGGTAAATAGTTCTATCCTTTATTTACTCAAACCATTTTTTACAACTAGGATTATTGTTGAAAGCTGAGCAGTACCTTTTTTCTGTTGTATATCTTACTAATAATTTTGTGATTCCACCAAGGGGTTTTATGTTAAATTTACCTGTACATTTGTGTCTTACTAGCATGTGTTTACCAATGCAGACGTTAATGTCATATAACTCATTGGGTGTCCTGAGCAGACGTATTTGAGGATAATATCTTAGTTTTCATAAATATGTAATTTATTACATCAGAGTTTCACAAATAGAGTCCAGAAAGGATGAGTTATTTATGAAGGAGTTTGATTTTACTCTTAGGATAAAAGTGATGCATCATGATAGGGTAAAAATGTGGGTGGGAAAAGGAAAGATAAAGATCTTAGGTCTGTGGCTAAGATATTGCCATGCCTACTTGCATTTTGTACAGTTTGTTCCAACTGTTTTAGTTAATATAGTTGCTTAATATTTGAATATATTTGATCTTACTTAGTTCACCCAGTCCATGACTGGTTAGTTAAACTCCACTATACTACCCCATAAGGATTACATTTACATTGATTTTAGCACTTTGGAATTTAGTCAGGAAAACCTCATGGGCTTTAAGGGACATTGATGGTGAACAGCAGATGTAAATAATTTTATATTCTATACAGCTGACTAATTATTGTGTAAATAATTTCTGGTTCTGTGTTGATTTCTTGGCTTCTGGCTTTTAGGCATTCATTTACAATGACTGAGACACTACTGCCTATCATATCAGGCCTGTAGCAATGAAAGAAGGTACATTCTGGGGTTTGTGATATGCATTTGGATCTTTAAATGATGATTCAGACCAAGAATGGGACTTGTTAAGGTACAGACACTTGTATACCTCCATGTACATGTCACAGTAGCTTTTCCAAACTCTGCAACTGCCCTAACTCAGTGCTGCACAGTACCCTACCACAAACACATATAGCACCACATAGGGCTGTCCCTGTGGCCATACTGATTGCTAATTATGCATTTGGGGAAAGAACTTGTGTTAATTACTCATGTGCTCTTTCCCTTGGAACTCCCTCCAGGAAGGTATCTACATGCTAAGTGATTCAAGAAATCTTTCAGCCATGTAGGCTACCATGGTACTGAACACAACCAAAGGCCATATTCAGCTACATGCCATGACTGTGCTACAGGGATCAGTGGGTGGGGAGATGCACTACACCACCAAGGTTTGCTCTTAAAATGCTGTAATAGCAACAACATCAGTATGGGGATCAGGGAGAGGGGCTACACTAGACCATCAAGGATAGGGTTGAGGGAACTACTAGACCTCCAGGGATGATTCTTACAGGAAACTGCTGTAATAGCAGAGGTGGAAGGAACCAGTAGACCACCATGGATAGAGCAAGGAATAAAGTGCTGTAAAGGCACCAATAGCAGTAAAGAGAATGGAATGTGGGGAGCAAACTAGACCACCAGTGTATAATAGATACATGCCATAATGGCACTTCAGCTGTTATGGTGATGGGGGTACCACGGATGGATAGACAGGTAACTGGCAGGTACTGAAACTGTGGTTTGTGTGTGTGTATGTGCATGCATGCAGAGTGTGTCTGTGTTTGTTTCTTCTTTACTTTTGTGTGTTGGAGAGAAACTGGTGGGGAATGGTACTGCCCACAAAAGGAGCAGTTTACTAGCACGAGATGCAGATCAGTAATGATCTGCACATTGTGGTAGTAAATGCAATGCAGAGATATGCAAATTAGCCAAAAATAGGGTCTTGCCTTATTGTGACCAACATGTCTGCAAATGGATATGTCATGTGAGCCGAGCCTTTTTAGCACATGCCATGCATCTCACGTGTTATGCCCTAATGAATCCCATTGAAAGTTTCAATAATAGTAGAGATATCAACATCATTCTAGCAGAGAAAGGCTTCTAAATTGCATGTCATATTAAGGCTCCACTTATTTAGCAAAGCTACCTTCACCACTTAGATCTCATCTTGAATGTTGCGTATCTGCCTTAGAATATGAAAAGGGCTAAAACTGAATGCTACAGGGATGAGAAATTTCCTGTTCAATATATCTACTCCATAAGGAAAGAAGTGAAGCTCATCAAAAGCAAAGCATTCTGGCTAGTTGCACATTTCACTCCTGGCTGACAAGTACTGACTCCTCTGTTTAGGACAATATGTCCTTAGCCACTGACTGAAGGCAAACATTTTGCTGGATGGTTCTCTACATCCATGCCATAATCAGAGCTACTAAAATTCCTTGAAACCTTTATATATGCTGTTCTAAACACTAAACTAAAGTATAAGTTCACACGCTACCTGTACTAAACACAGGAGTGTGCACAACCCCCAAACACACATACCCACCTAAAACAACATGCCCAAACACATATGTATACTTATAGCTAAATAAAAACAAAATTAAAAAAAGTAAAATGCAGACCACATCTCTTATTCTCTTCAGTATAAAAAGTAACTTCTCACACTGCACATGCAAAATACAAATACACAACTCAATAAATGATTTTGCGCACGTAAATCAATTCCCTAGGAATTGTATTTTATTCACACTTGAAAGACAAATATTAAATTAAAAGAACACAAAATAAAAATAAAACAATGACTACCTAATCAAAAAAAAAACAGCATTGCTGGGAAAATGGACAGACTTTTAATTATTTAAAGTAGCTAAAAATAAAATACTAATTTAAATAACTTAACTGTAAAATAACTGCAAGCATAACCCTTGACTACCCTATGGAAATGCATCAAAACAGGAAATAGTACCAATAAATAAGTATTTCAGAACTAAAACACAAAGCCACCCTTATTGCACTCCAGTTGTAAAAACACGTGCAAACTACCTAAAACCCCCTTTCACATGAACTTAGATAATTAACTCATCCCAGTGAAATAAGTGGGGAAATATTATAGTAACTTAAAAAAAAAATGGAAGCTGGATAAAAGCAATAAGTAGTGGCCTGGTTTGTCTGAATGACAAAACATCCGCACTCTGAGTCTGGGAAGCTCATTTAATGAATCATGTGTATTTCACTCAACATGAAATTCATTTCTTAAGCCTTTTATTAATCACACACTGAATTTCTACATGTCCCCCTTTGCTGCTTCTCACATACATAATAAAGTAAATGTGACCAAGAAATTGAGGAATCCACATTTTAATTTTGTGGTTTTATCCTACAGTACACACTCTGATTTCATTAAATTTTTTCTAGCTTGGCTTGCTTAGAGAGACTAAAACACAAAATGTGCAAGTGGTAGAACCTGCATTAGGTTCAAAGCCACACCCTAAGTGGGAGATATAATTTAAGAACAAATATAAAAGGAAGTCAAAACCCCTTATACAGAGTTCTTCTGGTGTGAACACCTCACTTTGAACAGTTTTAAGGAGGTTCTACAACAAGGCAAACTGGTTTTCCTTAGAGATAGCACTGATCTGAATTCAAAGATAGAATGAATTCTGATGCAATCCTTGCTGCTAAAATACTTAAAGGACTATTATCTGAAGAGCTGTCCTGGATTTCTATTCCCTGTCTTTTCTGAAGCCCCATTCTAATGTGATGTCGTCTTCCACTTCCAATTTGACTTCTGGCATATCTTGAGTAGGTAAGTTAGGGAACTGCTTGCCTGTTTCCCTGAAGGCGATAGCCTAGGTACATATCACTTTCATACCAAGTCAATCAAAACCATTATACATTTATTTGCCTAGCCAATGGTCCACATTTTAATCTTTGAGAGTTGAAGAGATGTCTGCAGTGTAGAACTATTCTTTTGCTGTGTCTGTGCTTGTACGTATGTGGATCATACACACGGGCACACAAACTCCACACAGAAGGTACTGTTCCCAGAAAACAGAACTTGGATAACCAAGCATTATGAAACAACAGCTCTAACTGCTGGATAACTGTGCTGCCCTTTCTCCCATCTCCAGACACGTACAGATGTATGGCCTTGTTTCTAGAGAACACCATTATGCTACCAACTCATTATGGAGAGAGCAGAGTTAATACTATGTGACCTCATCTTTAAGCTTCTAAACCTGGGCTACTGCTACTTTTCACTAAGAAGGTTTCTCTTACAAATGCAGCTTGCATTATACATTGATTTGCTTCTGCCCCTTCCAGGAAACAGCAGACAAAAAAGGCTTGTTAATGTCCAGTCTCGGGCTATCAAGTGGCCTATCCTCCAGCATTAGAAAATCTCAGCTTCAAAGCACTTGTTCTCTGCTTTACTTAAACTTGGAAAGACTGAAGTTCTTTTCTTTTTATTTGTAAGTATGATTGTCAGTCATATCACATCTGTCTGACTTGAAAAATGTTTGACATGCTAATAGATATATAAAGCTTTTTTTCCTTTGACCACAGTCAGTTATTTCTTTGTAAGTACTTATGATTGCATACTTTAAAGCAACTCATTACATGTTGATTTTACCACTCATAATGTTGAGATAGTAATACCCCTACTGTGTGTCTGCACACTTTTTACATTAATTTCACTAAGTAAATTATGTCATTTTTGGATTCTTTGTCGTCATGACTTGATCTGCAAAGGCAAATACAGTATCTGTGGACAGTTTAGAGTTGTCAGTCAACCAGCACATGTTAAGGGGTTAGGAAGAAATGAGAACTCCGAGAAAACCAGAGCAGAGACACAAAGAACATAGAGGCTGTATACGGACAACAGACATAATTGAAAACCAGGCCTAGGTTCTATGAAGGAGAAACTTTAAAACTTCTACTGTCAACATTCTAAGGCTACATGGGGCAGCCTCAATTGTCCATGAAGCTAATATGCAATTGTTAGAAGTCAGTGAGAACTTCTTACACAAGGTCAAGAACAGCATACCCAGAAGTCAGCATACAAATCCTCTACAGACAACCTTTCCTCAATCACTTTGGGACTCTCTGAACCCCCTTCCCATTCTCCCTATTCTGGTGCTATTCTGTTCCATCAGCCTCTACCTACCTAGCAGAGAATGTTGCATCAGAGTGGCAGCCACTATCCCAGTCAGTCATTAGACTGGTACCATCCCTCTGGCCCTTTCTAATTATGGTAGAAGTGCCTTGCTCCCCTGACCACTGAGCCCGTCAGCAATCAGTGCACCTTACTTATGCCACTAAATCTGTCCACAGTTGGAGCCCACCACTGTCTCTCCCAGCATCCTGTCAGTGGCCAAAGTCCACTATCCAATCTATCACCCATCCTTGTGGTGACTAGACTCCTTGTCTACCTTCTTGTTTGTCATGGTGGTGATTTGTTTCCCCACCCAACCTAATACCCTATCAGCCATCAAAATTGGAACCTGCTGCTATCCTTTCCAGTGACAAATGTGAGAGACACTGACTGCAGTAATACCTGCCCAGCCAATTTGCAGGTCAGCCATTATTTCTCCTCAACCCCAAAGCCACCAACCTTGCATGCTGGTGACTGTTTAAGAACTCTGATGTGCTTTGTTGTCCCTTGAATCATATTCATACCAGGCATCACTAATCTTTTATTGCTGTAGCTGTGCTAATGAGCAGTATAATGATTAAATGCAAGAATCACACCGTGTTAACCCTTGTTTTAGGTGTCTGGCTAGGTGCACCTTTCCCAATACCCACATTAGAACTCTTCATAGCCTGACATTTTCATAGACCTCCATGGTAGGTAGTACACCAAAAAACTGTTCCTTGAGCAACTGCAGTACAATAATGCAGTGCCTTGATGCACAGCACGGACATCGGTCCTTCTTGAATTATGGCCACTAAAGCATTCATTTAAAGTATAGTCACTAGTATTAGTCTAGGTTATCGATGAATGGGATCAATCATGAACAGCTTAGATGGTTACAAAAAAGAAACAAAAGAACAAATAAATGTATACATAAAGAAAGACAGACCACATGCACATAACACATCCTCTGCATACATGTTAATTGAACTTTGAGGTTGTTCTTGTCTGTATAACGCTAAGTGAAATCGCTACTTCCAAGGTTTATTCTGTAAAAGTGACTATGCTGGTAATAGCAGGGTCATGAAGTCATCAAATATATTAAATAATAGTCTTACTATAATCAATAATATTAATTGAAACAATTTATCATTCTAGTTTTAGCTATAATGTAGTTTGGTTTCTAACGTAATTTTTTTTTGTTTTAATTTCTAGAGCATAATTTTTAGCAGAGTTTGCTGAGCTAGCTTTCATTACTAAAATATAATAACCAACTTGTCATTAAAGATGGTTATCACTAGCAATTTTTCAAAGTCGCTTCCCTAATATTACATTTTGAGTTTGCATACTGGATACATGTGGTTATATTAGGAAGGTATATTAGTAGAGATGGCATTAACAGACCTTTCTGAAAATGAACAGCAGATTGTTGGTCTAAATGACCTGAAACTGCATAGCAGGAAAATACAATGAAAAGAGAATGGGATGTATTGATTTCTTTTACCAGATGTACCTTTTAACGCTGCCTGATGAATGCTATTTCCTGCTACCAGATTCTTCAGCTTTTAATTCATTTCTGCAATAATTCATTTGTAGTGATCTGCAAACCTATGATATTTGCGTAAGTGATGTGTGTTATTTTATAACAATTATGAGAAGCTACGAAATGCAGCTGCCTCGTGTCAGTACTCTTAGGAGTCATTTATTGATTCTTCTTTTGTAGCCCGATCACAAAAAGTAATGATTTTAAAAATTATATCTCGGTCTCAGTTTGGTTACATTACCTTGTAGTCTTTAATAAGCACAAGCTTTTAGAAAATTGTGCCTTACTGTCAGAAGTTTGAATAAGTACAACTGCAGAGGGATTTACTTTCCTCCACCCCCCTCTTTATTGTTCTCAGGCAGGCAATTTTCTCAGAGAATATAAGACTGTACTGCTGATCTTGGAAATATATATTTTAATTAAAACTGCTATCTGACTTGATGTAAATGAAAAGTAAGAACATGATCTTTGTGCTATTTTCTTATTCCATCATTGTAGTCATTTGGTGGATATATTATATTAACAGTCAAGAATAATTATAGAAATGAAGATGAAAACTAAGGACATGTAAGCGTGTCCTATTTGTTTCTTGTTCTGTTGTAATAATTTGATGGGTAGTTTGATATATTAGCAGTCAAGAACAGGCATAGTAATGTATCGTTTGAAAGTTGAAGGAAACATAAACTTAAGACGTAACAGAATGCCCCAATTGATAAAGCAGAATATTTCAGGACATTAGCTGGTAGATGCACTTTCAGCTCAGAGCTGGCTGACAAGACAGATTTACATGGAAAAATTATAATCTCAGAATTCTTACATTTTGATTCCATATGTAGGAGGGTGGGTTGTTGATTCAAGCCTTACACACACTGGTTTCAAGGGACATAACCTCCCATAAGAAATCTGATCCAGCATGGGTTAGATACATGTCACTGTCTGCAGACACATTCCATTGCAGTGTTGCTATACAATCAATATGCACTCCTTATCTTGTTTGTTGTGCAACATTACTTTATGCCATATACAAGCAATAATACCCAACAGGGTGTGTTACTGTGTAAATAACACCCGCCCAGGGGTGTTCTGAAGCCTGATACAGCTGGCTTTGAATTTGGTATTGACTTTAATGCATGAATTATCCCTTCAGTGTAACATGCATATTTCTAAATGCATTAAACTATTTACCAAACAGCAGAGATCAAGGATGGCACTAGCTATAACCACGAAAAGATAGAAATTGTGACCATAAAAAGTACTTTTTTGGAGTTGGCATTTAACTCACAACAGTGCCTGGTTTAGATTTGATGGCTGCTGTGCAGGTGGCTGAGGTGAAATTCCTCAAGTGTCAGTAGCCCAAAGAAAAAACTCTGAAAAACAGAACATTGATCACAATTACTGGTGTGATTTCTCCATGTGTATGAGCCATGATCCACTTCTTTTGGTAGATTTGTTTTCCCTTCTATTTAGTGTAACTATGAAGTTGGTATGTATAAATTTAGAGGTGTGGGATGCTTTCCTCTCACACTGGGGGGTGGCGTGCAAAAAATGCTTAAAGTTAAAGTTTTGCCCTTCTATGTTTTATGCATTATTTTTCAGCATTTCAGCTGCTGTGCATTGTGGACATCAACGTTTCATAGTAGAATTGATTTGACAGACTAGTGATTGATAGTCTAATGTGAGATTCATGGAATTTGCATTTAAAGTCAAAGATAGTTTTATCTCCAAAATGTGTATTTCTCCAAAATACAGTGATCTTCAAGTTAGCATGTATAACTAGCAAGGGTGTGTGCAAAAGCCTAGATAGGGTGAAGTGAAAGGAGCAGCAGCCCTGGACAAGATATAGGTGGTAGGAGGTAGTTCACTACCAGCTTTGAGAAATGTTGTAGCATTCAAACTGTAAAAAGGCATTTGTAGCAAGTAACTTGAACCTTTTTTTTAATGTGACTTGGCTTGTTGACTTGCTCCTGAATTGAAGAGTGCTAGCTAGATTTGGGAACTGTCATCTCTGTGCTTTTCAACTCAGAGTTGTGGACTGCCAAAACAGGGGATGGCATTGGGTGTGAGATGAGTCAGCTATGGCTCTGGATTGGGGGGGGCCTGAGGAACTTACCACATTCCAAAATGCTTTTTTTAAGTTGTAATAACTTTAAATATGGCTGCAACAGATGTACTGCTTTATAACTGCAGATATGAGTGTTAATCTCAAGAGTCACACTTTAGATATGAAACCAACCCACTGAGCAGACAGATTCTCAACTTGAACACCACTGTACATGCATCCCCCAGTCAATTTCTCCTAAGAATTGAGCAGTTATAGAATCAACAAAGGAACAAATTTCTTCTGTTAGGTCTGAAAGGAGGAGTAGAAGGTCCAGCTATGATTGCTTTCCTAGCAGTCAGTTGTCCTAAGATTGCTAAACATATCTAGCCTTGTTTGCAAAAAAGCATCCATATCTCCTTGAAACTACTTCCCAGCATAGATAGGGGCCCACCTCAAATCATATTCAATTGGCAAGCTATGCAGTCAAAATATTCTTTAAGTGGCAAAAGAATGCAAACTGTGTCAGCTGATGGTTACAGAGCCTAGTTATTTCAAGTGCATGTGTGTGTGCACTTGTGCCTGTGTATGTGTAATATTATTATATTATATATCTGCAGTGCACTGTGAGTGTAGGTTGAATGTTCAAATGATCAAATCAACCATGAAGCGAAAGTGCACTTTTCGTCAAGCATGTCAATGGATGTAGATGTGAGCGTGCAGTCCCTGAAGAATGGTGAGCTCATCTGGATGCCACTACCAATTGCTTTTAATCACCACTTAGTATCCCATTAACCTCTACACTGATATTATGTAAAGGTATGCTTTGTAGGCAGTTACATGATATGCATGCATTCCCAAATTGATGGCAGATATAAAGCATTGCTGTTTGTGTATGTGTTGTGCGCCCGTTTATAGGCTGGCATTCCTGGCACACTGAAGCAGTCTTCTGTGCTCAAAAAGGAGGCAGCACTATATGTGGTGTTGAACAACAACTGAAATTGATGTTCAGAACTTTGTTTTATTGCTTTAACTCTGCACCTGTGAAACTTTGTGTACTTCCACATTGTTTCACAATTTTTTGTTTTCTTTCTGTGTGCTTGCAGTAACTTGTTTAAATTTGCTTCTCTTGTCCAGGAATCATGGTACATATGGATAAATTGCTTTATGGTTTGTTTGTCTTATGGATTGCTATCTCTGCAGTTATTTCAGGTGGACTGTGCTTGACAATCTAGGTACTAACTCTGAGAATAGGGATTTGTTGCAGCATTGTGTTTATGCACTTGGTTGCCATTGTATTTCTGTGCTCTTTGAGGAACTATGCCTGTCATCCATATGCTGCAGCTGTATATGCACTTTCTATGCTGTTTACATTCTGCTTGTGTTTTCTGCTGCTGTGCCTTGCACATCTGATAAATTGTGCCCTTTTATGATGTATATTATCACTCACATGTGCAAAATTACTTTGCATTCAACCATGCAGACCATCAGTTATTTAACCTACACTCATACAGATGCATACACACAAACATTCACATTCGCACTCTCAGGCAAATGTGCAGTTTAGGGATGTACTAAAGCAACAGTCTAAGAAATTCCCAGACATATACTCTGTCTCCTGTACTCTGCCTTCTTCATCTCCATTATGTCCTGCTCACATCCTCCCTCCTTAAGCTGGGAAGATGAAACTGAGTATGCTGTATCCTGACTTCAGTAATGAAGAGGAAATGATGCCTGTCTAAGTGGCTAGAATCATTTACATAACACGTCTTAACGTCTTAGGTTTGCAGGTAGTGGATGGTGTAATTGCATGCTTCCAATAAGCTTCACCAGCTATTAAAAAGTGGCACTAAAATTTTTGAGTAATAAATATCTTTGCATAACTAACTAGTATGTGTGTATATGGCTATAGATATGTTTATATATCTATATCATAGATATTTATACAAAATAGACAAGGAAAACTAGCCAATTAGATACCGATAAGATTTCTATCTGCTTGTGAATCAAATTTGTTCCAAATGCTAGGACAGACCATTTAGACCTCACATTCAGCCACAGTTCCCTAGTCCTTCACAGACTTCAAAATCATAGAAACTGCCATTGTGAACTAATTTAGCAGGGACAGATATCAAACACAGAAATATTCAGTAACAAACAATCAAACAATAACAAAAACAGTAAATTAATAAAAAAAATTCAAAACACCTTTAACACATCTCTTGACTCACATACATTACTAATTGCATAGTAATAAAAATAGAGAAATTAAAAACAAGAAGCATGATTGTGACACACATTAATGAAAGCTTTCAAATTTAACTGTATTACCTGATCAGGAGCAGTGAAAGACATTAGAAAGGTAAAAATAAATCACCTGATTTAAGTAAAAGGATAACCCCCAAAAACAGGGAATGAAGAAGTGTAGGAAGGGACAGGAATGGAATAACATGTACATCTGTCTCCATAGTAACAGAATGTTAACTGTTACATTCTGTACCGGATCCAGCAAAGGCTGACTTGCCAGGGTATACAGTAGGAAGATTGAGTACAGAATCACATTATTTTCTGAAATCAACAGATTTTATCTTGGGATCTGCTCAGGGCCCAATTTTGCTTATATATTTATGCTGACAATGCCATCTGTAGATACTTGCTGTCGAGAGCAGTTTGCAAAAAAACTCAAAACTAGAGTCTATTGAGATGTCATTAAAAGCTCTTAATATTCTACAAACTACTTAGATGCTTTGAGGTGCTACAAAGATCAAAATGGCAGAATTTTTAATGTAAAAATTGTATGGTGCTCCGCACTGGGTACACCAAATGACTTTACCCTTGCACTTTAAATAGGTACTTATTAGATAAAGGTGGCATTCATAGTTCCATGTTTCATAAATGCATAAACAGAATATAGGAATACTGCTTCTGCACTGGTATTTAAATGAGCAAAGTGTGAGGTCTACTACACCTGTGTTTAAATGAGCAAAATGCGAGTGCTACTACACCTGCATTTAAATGAGTAAAGTACAAGTGCTACTACACCTGTATTTAAATGAGCAATGTGTGAGCAAGTAGAGCTGGTTCTAGAAGTTCTCAGCATTCCAAGGAAACGCCCAGTACCAAGTCACAAATCTGAATCAATGCAAACTGATGGAAACGTATTTACTGAAACCAGCATGGCAAACATTCCACTTGGTGGCATTCCATTAACTAACACAGACTAGATCATTTCTGTTATATATATATATATATATATATATATATATATATATATATATATATATATATATACTTTTATTTTTAACTACGCATGATTTAGTGCTTTCATTCACTCTGGAAATCACGCATTACTAAGGTGAAGCAAATCAGCTATAATATTATATATCTTGTATATAATACACAGTCATACACACACACGCACACATATATATATTTTATTATATCCCCACTGAATGTTGTCATAATTCATTCATATTTTGCCTTATAGCCAGCTATATGCTTCGTGAAAGTATGATGCATCTTTGTGTCATCAGTACATCAATACTGAGTCTTGCATCACTTATAACTCATTCATTAGTAACAACCATACCTTATAGCCTGGGGCTGTAGCTAAAATAATGTCTTCTAGATTAATCTGTATACCCATACAAAGAAAATGAAATATTTCTAATTTCAGGTTATTTTTCATGTTCATATATTCCTTGTCTAGTAGTCTGTACCATTAATTGTACCCGTTATTCTAAGTTATATCCATCTTTTTTCTTTAATCAGTTAATTTAGTTAAATTACACAATGCAACATTTTAGATCTGATATGTCCCAAAGAGGAGCATTGTTTAATTTTGCTTTTTTGCTCTTTTATTAATGTGAAAAATAACTGAACAAGTAAAAAAAAACCTCCATTAAAATATGAATGTTCTCGATTTGACGTCTGTTTTCTACTGCAGCCTGTTTTTACAGGTTTCATTAAAGGATAACTTTTTAAAATTACCTGAGCTAGGTGCATAGAGCTGAGCTGATATGTACAGCTGTACAGGATAATCTGTCAGGTGACAAACTTCATTGTAAATTCACTAAAATTAATTTGCGGTACTTTCAGATTGTCAGTCCTGTGTACTGACCTCTGGTTCCTGCCAAGGAACTCCAGCCCTCTTCTGGCTGCTCTCCCTCCCACGATGCTAAGCACAGGAAGCTCTGGCCTTAGCTTTGTGCGTAATAACATTCATGCTGTGAAATAACACCTCAGAAATGTTAAAAGTTTCTCCAGTATCAAATATGCTTCCTTTGGGCAATTTTAATAATGGAGGGATTGTAGCTAGTTGATGGGAAACAGACATTGCTAAGGGCTGTTATGGTATCTGCGTTGCATGATGTGTATCTTTGATTATGTGGTCTTAATTATCAGGTTGTAAAACCTGAATCTTGTGGTCAGTCTCTGGGTCATGCTTTGAACACACATACACTGTAGTATGGTTTCATACTTGTGCAGGTTAGAAACTGTTTACCACCGTAAGCAAATAACTATAATAAACATGTCTGACCTCACAGTTTTTTACATCAACAGATGGCATTTCTGTGTCATTTAAAGATCATTCATTTTATTCTGCATTTAGAAAAAAGGACACCATAGGGTAGACTGCTTTGGGTAACATCACTTGCTTCTTAAGTTCTGGACACTGAAAAGAAAATGCTGACATGTCTTTTTGCCAAAGAACTTGTCATGCCAATATGACATTAATCATACAATTGTGCTTGTATATGAATGAAAAATCCTATATGGGTATATTTACAAAATAAGCAGACTCAGTTGCGCAAAAGAAGAAAAAAAGGGGGGGTTCAATCCATAAGACTGTATAATTATCTTGAAAAGCATCACCACTCATTTGTTAATAATCTGTGCATCCTGTTTTATGACTGACTGTGAATGTTGCCTCTGCAAACTCATAATGCATTGATTTAGCAGCAATTTGCAAAAAGATGGGATTGAAAAAACACTTACTATGTTTACCATATCGGTACCATGAATAATGTGGGTAACATATGTAAAAGCTGGATATATGAACATCTTAAGAAGAGATGTACATTTGCCAACATTAGTTGACACATCTTTCTAGGCATCATGTCACTCTCCAATCCAGTTAATGTTTATATTGTCACAGATACTAGCAAGGTGGGATTAAAACTAGAAATCTATATGGACTTCAACTAGCACGTGGCAGTACACATCCCTTTGGGAGATAGCAGTCGTGTGGGGTCAGTCACGTGGCAGAAGGGGAGGGGATGCTCTCAGGGGGAAAGGGTAAGCATCTTTTATGACTATTAACACACTGCAGAAGAGAAATCACAAATAACTTTTCAACTGCTGTCAAAGTAACTAGTGATGTGCGGTTAGAACTAGTTATATCTGGTTTTAGAAAGAGGAAGCTTGTGCTTCACCTTCACATAAATTGTTCCTAACTCCCGCATGATGGACTGTATTAAAAACTCAGTGAAGTCTAAGTATCCTGTGTACATAGCCATCCCCTTATCTATGGCCACTGTCATTTGAAAGAAGGCAACAAGATTTAAAAAACAAGATATAGATCTGAATCCACACTAATCCTGTTTAAGGCAAATTAGTCCACCTGCATCACTTTTGAGTCAGTCCTGTGATGATTCTCCGCTTTACCTTGCTGAGAATGCTTGTCATGCAAGTTTCAGCTCCAGGGCTCCACCCCATGTTAACAAAACCCACCTAGTCTAGTCCTATATGCATTCAGAGATAACCATTGAAATCAGCACTTAATAAAATATACTGGCACAGGATTAAGAACAAAAAAAAAAAACTTTTTTTCATTTGCAGTGGACCAGACTTTCTTGCCTCTGGCTGAAGTCACACATCCAGTAAGAAAACAATCAGTGATATAAGAAACCAGTCACTCACCTTTCTTGTTAGTCATTCAAGCAGACAGAAACCAAGAAACCCAAGAATAACATTGCTTCTCTGACACGGTGGTTAGTCATTGAAAAAATGACAATATAGGGCTTGATAAAAACAGATGCAGTAATAGTAAGTACAAGAAAATGCCTTCATGTTTTTTTTTTTTTTTTAAGGGAAGCCACTTCTGCCCACTGCCAGAGTTCTATTAGATACATAATTATTCAGGAGTATAGACTGGAGTTTAATGTGCTTGTCCTTGATAGGGTTATAAGCTCAATTGTCAGCCTTGTGACCGATTACCATAACTCAATGTAGATATTTTCTTTTTCCAGTAAACATTTCAGGATGACTTTTAAATGAAGTAAATAACTGACTTCTGATTTTAGGGAAAACTTATTCCACAATCTTGGAAATGATTGAGTCATATATTTCTCACCTTTTTGTCTGTTATGGTTGTTTTTTAGTGTTGAGCTATTCATCCTGGTATTAGCTTCCCTGGTGGTGTGTTCCATGCTCAAACTTTTAAATATAATTAAAGTAGACAAATCCAACAGAGGTAACATATTGTAACCTATAAATACTGAATACAGTGTTGGTTCTTGAAGCCTTTCTGAATAGTACAGGCATTCCAACCTATGATTTTTAAAGAATTACTGTACTTTTCAGATTTTTTTTAGTTTTTGTTTAAAGGCTACAAAATGCATCATTACATTCAATAGTAGATTGTATCGATGAAGTATAAAGTGGTAGAGTGATCATCCTGGAGTGATTAGATATGCTGTGTAGAGAAACCGGCAACAGAATATGCTTTTCTGACTTTGAAAGACACATGTTGTTTAAAGTTTAGCTTGTTATACAAACACACTTGGTAAGTGTTCAAATTCAAAAGCAGACCAGCTCAATTAGAAGATGCTATGGAAACCAACTCCCAACCAATTATTTCTTCACAATATTCTCCCACTGAAAATGTAAACGATATTCTTAAAAGGATTCCAGTCTCTAAAAGTATAGACTGTTTTATCAATAAGCCCCCTGTGTCTAATAAGAATAAAAGTGGGATGGTTCTTCCTTCCAAAGGTAAAACTTGTAAGAGGGTATGCTGTTTAAATCTACCATTCATGGTGGCTTGAGAAACCTTGAAGTTTTATTGGGTGGTAGTGTTGCAAACACTTATTGAGAGAGTAGCATTATTGGTGGCTTTTTCCTTGGGCAGTATATCTTATTCTAAGATGTTTTTCTAATTCACCAGTTTCATCACAGTTTATTGTACTGCTTTCTATTCCTCATCTATGGCTGTGTGCATTTCATTAAATGTAAGAAGGATAAACAGAGTCCTCACAAAAGTCATAGTATAACGAAGTAGTTTATTAAAATCAAAGCTGATGTCATTTGCTTACAAGAATGCAAAATGGCACAGCATCAACACTATGTGCTTAACAATTTTTGACAGGACACTGCTGTGTATAGTTTGAATAAAAATTCTAAGGCAGGTGTTCTTATTGGTATAAAGCATTCTTTAAGGTGGATAAAGAAGGTATTATACTCTGGGTTAAGTTCAATACTCAGTATGGCCCTATAGAGCTGGGAGCTCTGTGGCCCAAATAATGATCAACCCAATGTTTTTGCAAATTCCTTTGGGGAAATGATTAGAAGTGATCTCCGACCCATTATTTATTGCATGTGATTTTAGTACACTTATCAATTTTTGAAGAGATATGATGGTTCTGTCAGCCGAGATCCACATAAATACTCAAAAGGTTAATTGGTTATACTCTACTTAAGGAAGGCTTAGTTGACATTTGGTATACACGCTTTACATTAGAGGATGAATCTATATTTATTACTCCCACCAAGTTCTCAGGCAGTATATTAGATTATTAGCTAGTGTCACAGTGCATTGTTCTTAAGGTTACCTCATCAAATATACTAAATGTACTCATTTACAGACCATGGAGCATTAATAATTTAGTATGAAGAAGGGGATCAGATTTTCAAATGCTCTATTAGATGGACCCTTTGATTCTACCAGACCAGAGCTCCTTAAAAAGATGAATGTAGCAGTTCAGAGGTTCATTCCATAGCAGTATGCCTTTTGAGATTTGGTGAGAATCCTTTAAGCTACACCTACAATCTATTTCTAAATGGGAAAATATTGAAATATATAGGGTTTGAGATCAAGAAATTGAGCAACTCAGAACCCAGGAAAACTCAGTCCTTGCTGTCAGAAGACTAAGTTTAGTGATATCACAGTTTTAAAATTGTACAAACAACACTATAAGCTCCTAAGTGAATTAGTTAATAAGAGGACCCGATTATGCTTGCATAGAGTAGCTTGCCCTTCTTGGGCTATGGGAAACAGACCAGGTTATCTCTTAGCTTATAAAACCTAAGGAAAGGAGATTTAAATTGTACATAGCAGAACTCCTGCCACTCAACCTTAAATTGATTGATCACTGATAGTACAAGAACATGTGCAACCTTTAAATTTTTCTTTAAAAAATTATACTCTGGTTCAAATCCAGGAGAGAGAAAGTGGTATAAGACCCAATCCTTTCTTCACAACCTTAAATTTCCAAGTCTTACATTCACTCAGCACAATTCATGGTAGCCTTAGTCATGAGACAGTTGGCAAAGCCCCAGGTTCAGATGGGTTTAATTTTTATAAATATTTACAGCCATTTGTATTTGAACCTCTCACCTATAATTTCTCACATTTTCAGACTGGAGCTGATGTGAACCCTTCATCAAGGTTCAGTGTTAATACTCCTTCCAAGCCAAATAAAGGCCCAGTGTTTGTTAAAATTAGGTCTAGTCTGAATCATATATTTAATTTTATATATTCTAAGTGTCACTTTATATCATGTCTTATAGTGGTAATATTGGATAGAGAGAGAGCTTTAAATTCTATATGTGGGAGTATGTATGGGTGATAGAGGTTATGCATTTTCCCACTCAGTTTATAACTGCAACACAAAATTTGTATCAATCAGTTTGTTCTAGAGTCCTAGTTAATAGTGTTCAGTCTGAAATCTTCCTGATTAAAAGGGGACAAGACAATAATTTCCTTGTTTCCTTACCTTTTTTCTGTTCGCTACTGAACTTCTCAACAGAGAAATTCATTTTTCTCCAAGCCTTTGAGTGGTCTCTGCATGGCATTCAGACCAAAGCTTTACTCTTTAACAATGACTGATTTTGTCACAAAACCCCATGAAAGATTTGTACTACCGGTTGAATTTGTTACATACTTTTATGATAATTTCTGGACTATGGCATAATGCTTCTAAATCAGAGCTGCTTCCATTTAACACGGTGTCTTTAGAGATGGAAAAAGAGAATCTAACCTTAAGATTTTATGGTCCATAAATACCACTAAATATTTAGCTGACTCACTGCACCCTATAGATATATATATATATATATATATATATATATATATATATATATATATATATATATATACACACACACATATGTCACAGTGTTAGATTTAAACTTAAAATTATTATATGATAAAGTGTTGTTTATTGGTCCATTGTTAGAGGAGACTGCAGCTGTTAAAATGTTTATAGCTCCTTTACTCTTTTATATTTTTATATATCTCCAAAATTAAGTCCAATACATTTATTTATTTATTTGACATTTGTTAACTGGGTTAGTCAAACTGTGCCAGGGGCCCATTTTCAGTGGAGACCCGAGGAGAAAAGTTCCAGAAATGCAAGTCATTATATTTACAAAATATTAAAGTAGAGTCACAGAAATAATAGTACAAGTCAAGAATTTAGGCACAGCAGTACAATGCATGGGTAAAATAACAGTTAAGTACAATTTTCAAAATTGGAGAACAACAGTATATAAGCATAGGCCAAACAATTAAAAGGTTTAGAGAATATTACACAATGGAGTACAATACGAATACAGTTTGTTAGACCAAGTACAGGGAGGAAAAAGCAGATCAGGTGAGAAGGGAGGAGACTAGTACAAGTGGGTGTGTGACAAGGGCGTGACCAAGTCTTCAGGAGAAAAAGGTTAAGTTCTTTCTTAAACAGGTACTTATGCTGAATGCTTCTATGTTGAGAGAAAGTCCGTTCCAAGCATGGGCTACAGAGTGTTTATAAAGGGTCTTACCAATGTTTTTGATGGGTTTGTATAACTGAAGGATATGTTTACTAGCAATATGGAGGTGATGAGAGGGGTTAATAGCAGGAGATGAAACTGGAGATGGAGAGACAGGGTGAGGGTTCATATAGGATAGTGTGCAATATGTAGCTGGGGTATAACTAGTTGTTTGGAGAATTCTGACCATTGGAGTAACTTAAGGGCAAGACAGTGGTGAAATTTGTAAAGTAGGCTGGCAGCAAATCTGGCAATTTTGTTACAAGTTTGCTCTAGTTTATTGATCAGGTGTTTGAACATGACTGAGGACAGGGGCAGAATAAAGAAGGCAGGGTAGGAGTAGGGCCTGAGTGAGGGAGGGTTTGGAGGAGGGTGACAGAAATTTCTGATTACAACAGAGAAGTCCAAGTTTCTGGTGGGTCTTTTGTATACTTTGAATATGAACATCGAATTTTAATTCATAGTCAATGATAACTGCAAGTAGTTTAGTATGAGGTTCAGGTTTAATGTTGATGAGAGAGGATGTAGAGAAAGAGGCTTTGTGCTGCGCAAGTGTTTTAGGGAGGAAGAGGAGGAGTTTTTTTTTTTGGATTTGAGTTGGTTATCAGAGAGCCAGGTTTCAACAGAAGAAAAGGTTTGTTGAGTGAGAGCTAGTAGATCTGGGATGTTGTGGGCAGAGGTAATGAGGGTGGAGTCATCAGCGTACAGTAGAAGTGCAGAGAGATTGGTAGCAGAGTGAAGTTTATTAGTGAATATATTAAACAGGAGGGGGCCCAGAATTGATCCTTGGGGAACTCCAGTATTAACAGGGAGGAATGGAGAGAGGACAGTTTGTCAGCGGACAGATTGCTGCCGGCTGGAGAGATAGCTAGAGGAGGTAGACAGATGTAGGTCTGAGAGTTTAGTTAGAAGTTTAGAATGAGAACCAGTATCAAAGGCCTTTGAAAGATCGAGGAAAAGACTGGAGATGAGGATATTATTGTCACAGGTTACAGCTATTATATGGATAAATGACAGTAATGCAGTAGAAGTTCTATGGTGGGGCTAAAGCCGTGCTGGGTAGGAGTGAGGAGACTGTTGTTGAGAAGGTGTTTGAGTAGCTGAACATCAATGCACTTTTCCAGGATTTTGGATAGGGGGACAGGATAGCAATTGGTCTAAAGTTAGAGGGATCTGTAGAGTTGCCGCCTTTGTGAAGAGAGATAGTATAGAAGGATTTCCAATGTCAGGGACCAGGGCTTCTGAGACGGAACGGGTATTAAGAATAGAGACAGGATAGGCAATGGATTGTGCAGCTATTTTTAAGAAATGAGGGGGTAGTTGGTCTGCGGAGGGTGAGCAGGGTTTGTTTAAGGAAAGATTTAATTGTAGGAATTGGGGCTGGTTGGAAACAAAAAGCATTGGGGAGTTTTGTTATGGGGTAGTGGAGGTGTTGAGTGAGATGTATAGTTGTGTGTGTTAAGTGTGAGGTTTTGTATAGTTTCTATGAAATAGTTGTTAAGGAGGGAGGCAGTTTCAGAAGCAGTGTTAGGAAAGGGGTTAGGAGTAGGGTGTTTATCTGGGTGGAGTAGGTTGTTGATGGTGGTCCAGAATTTTTGTGGATTTGTTTGTGGGCTACTTTGGTTAGAGGAAAAAAAAACTCTCTTGTCTTTGTTGACAAGTTTTTTAGCCAGGTTTCTGAGTTCTGTGCATGTTTGCAGTAAGAGAGGGGACTTGTTTTTAATCCAGGCTTTCCAGGAAGAATCTCTTTTGTGCATTATTGAGCAGGTTTGTTTTGTTAGCCAGGGGGTGTAGTTGGATTTGATTCTGATTTTTCTGGACGGAGCAACAGAATCAAGTGTGTCAAGGTAAGTCTTATTGAAGGAATTTACTGCCTCACTGAGAGGGAGGTGATAGAGGAAGGACCAATTAATGCCAGATAGTTTGGAGTTAAGTGTCTGGGTCAAAGTGGGTTAGGTTTCAGCATACCCTGTAAGAAGGTTCTTTAGGTGAGTGTTGGATGAATCTGTGTATGAAGGTTGGAGAGTGGTCACTCAATGAGTTGGGAAGTATAGCAGGATTATGACAGAGGTACATGATAAATAGAATTGCAAATTTTCTTGTTTGGGAGTCTATACCTCTTTTTATTCCAAAGGCATTTTGTATCCTTGTATGTCACATTTAGGATTAGGAATTCATCATTCCCAGTACTCATAAGCCTTCATCTTGTATAATTTTTTTTTCTGCTGAGTAGTTGTAACCCTCTCATTTGTGCCATCTTAGAAAGCCAAATTGTAAACAGTGAATCCCCATGAGCCTTATGCTGGTATCATTGCTTTGTCTTTGCCATTTGAAATTTTATATCACAATATATACTACCTTTAATGCATTGAAAGGTTTGTATACAGTTACCCCCAAAAGCAGTATGGGGATCCCCAATTCCCCTGTGAAATTGTCCAGCCTGGAAAACTGATGGCTTCTCGAATTTGGATAGACAGTAGAGAAGGTTGGGGATAAATTGGTTGTGTGACCTTCAGGAAATCAATGGGTTATGTTTTCCCCCTCATGTATAAGCTTCCAGACTAAATCAAATGTCCACAAAAACTCTCATTTGAAATACCTAGCTATTAGGCATGCAGCTATGTCTTCAGTCTTTAAA
The DNA here is from genome assembly GCF_019279795.1 of Protopterus annectens. Lineage (NCBI taxonomy): Eukaryota > Metazoa > Chordata > Ceratodontiformes > Protopteridae > Protopterus > Protopterus annectens. The sequence continues at coordinate 1,093,476,410 of NC_056743.1, read as the reverse complement.
AGCTTTTTTAATTTTCACTTTACCCCCTATTCATAGGCTCATAGGTAGGTACTAGGCTATTGGCCCAAGGGCCTACATAAGCCTAGCCAAACAGTACCCTGGCTTTTCCACCCAAGAAAATTATTTTCCTGTGCCCCTGTCAAGGAGAGCCACAGAAGTGATCCCCGGGGTGAATTTCCTATCTCCCATCCAATCATCAAGATTTTTCTTGAAGAGTGCTAATGAGGAGCTTTGTTTGATATAGATAGGTAGTTTGTTCCAGAGTATAGAAAGTCTCTGGGACAGGAATCTATCCCTCCAGCATGTTCTGTTTATTGTGGTGACAAGGTTTAGGTCCCTAGAGCGTGTAGCCTGGAGGAACTGGGATTTCTTTAAGTGGAGCATGTCCAACAGCTCTGGGTTTGACATAGCTTTATATGTTAGGCAGAGATCGCCTCTGAGTAGGCGATATGCGACAGAGTAAAGGTGGAGTTTTTTGAGACGGTCTGCGTAGGACATCTGTTTGAGCCTGGTAAGTGAGGTATTTCTGTGGCCTTTCCAGTTGTTGTAGATGTCTTGTAAGGTACATACCAAAAGAGGCGTACTCTATAATGGGTCTAATGAGTGATGAGTAGAGGAGAACAATGACCTCTTTTTTCCTGGATGAGAAACCTTTTGTGATAAGGTGTGCCACATAGAAGAATTTCCTGACTACTGTGGAAATGTGATTATCAAAGAGAGAATACTGTCCACCTGTGTCCCAAGGTCTCTTATCACACTTTCGGTTTTAAGTTGACTATCGCCTATGTGGTAGTTCATGAGTACAGAGTTTTTACCAAAAGGGATGACAATGCACTTTTTGGCATTGAGCTTGCGGCCAAGGCTTTGACACCAGGCATCTGTCTCAGTGAGGCCCTTTTGTAGGATGTCCACATCGTTAGGAGTTTTGATTATGGCTCCTAGTTTGCAGTCATCTGCAAACTTTGTTAGCCAAAAGACCTTCTGTGTTAGCCTGTACTTCAGAGAAGTAGATACCAAACAGGAGAGGACCCAGGACTGAACCCTGTGATACTTCACTTGTCACTGGTCTGAAGTTTGATTTAGAGTCTGCTACTTTCACAGTGTGGGCTCTGTCAGTGAGGCAGTTGGCAACCCATCTTGTGACATAGGGATTTATACCTAGTTTAGTGAGTTTATCTATAATTCCAGAGTGGGGGATGGTGTCAAAAGCCTTGGTGAGATCTAGATAGGCTGTGTGAACCACCTTACCCTCATCTATGGCTTTGATGACCGCTTCAAAGAAGTCTATCAGATTTAGGAGACATGATCTACCTTTTACAAACCTGAACTGGGTAGGGTCCAGAGTTTGGAGATTACCAATATCATTGTTTATAAGTTCCATGATGATATGTTCCATAGCCTTGAAGACCAGGCTCGTCAGGCTGATAGGGCAGTAGTTCCCAGCGTCCGTGGTGGCTCCCCCTTTGTGGGGTCGGATAACCGTTGCTGTGCGCCATTCAGTGGGCACAAAGCCTGAGGTAAGGCTATGATTGAACATGATACTTAGATGGGATGCCAGTGTGTTCTGTAGTTCGTGTAGAACGCAGCCTGGGATGTTGTCAGTTCCCATGGATGCTGTGCTCTTGACTTTGGAAAGTGTGTTTTTTTATCTGTGCAGACATGATTACAGGAACTTTGCATTCTTCCGGTATAGAGATAGGCCCTTTTGGGGGTGGGAGAGGGGTAACGTTAGCACTGAACCTATCTGCCAGGATGTTGGCAATATCAGTTGGTTCTGTATATTTAGTGCCATTGTGCTGTAAATCAGAGCAGATCTGAGTGTTGCCATTGCTATAGAATGCTTTGTGGTTGTCTTTAGAATCAGTGGCAATTTTGTTTTCATAAATAGCTTTGGAAGATTTTATGAGGGATCTCAGCTTCTTACTGAGGCTGACCACGGAGTTCCTCCAAACATGGTATTTTACTCTTTTTTGCAACAGTTTCTTTCTTCTGTTGTAGAGTTTGTTTATGGCAGGGGACCACCAGATTGACTTCCTTTTTCTGGATGATAGCATCTTGGTTCTGTTAGGGATTGCATGATCCATGCACTCGTGTAAGTGCTTATAAAGTGCACTTGTATAGGATTCAGCAGTTGTACCTCTATTGTCCGTCAGCCTGGGTGTCGTGAAGTTTGCCACTTCTATCTTAAGAAGCATAAAGTTGGCTTTGGAGAAATTTTTATGGTGGTTTCCCTAATGGGGGGTGGGGGTGGAATGTGAATGTCTAAGGTGATTATCTTTTGGTCAGATCTGACCAACGAGGAACTGACCTCTGGTGTGGAACAGCTGTTGCCCATGTTGGTAATGACCTGGCCTAGGATATTGCTGCCCCTGGTGGGGTGTGGATAAGTTGATACAAGGCATTGGAATTTATGAATTCCAGAAAACGTTGAGCACAAGAGTTGGTACATGAGTAGTTTTCCCAGTTAATGGTGAGGTAATTGAAATCGCCCATTATTAGAGTGTTAGGTTGTACCCTAATATGTTCCAGTGTATCAAGAAATGAGGAGTGGGACTCCTGGGGCATGGTGGGGATCTGTAGCTAGCTACAATTTGGATTGCGGTCTTGCCCAGAGTTAATTGCACTTAGATAATCTCAGATGCATTATCCTGAGCAACTAGCCGGGAGGTGTGGATATCAATAATGACTATGGACACGCCTCCGCCTTTAGTGTTCTGGTCCAGGTTAGTTGGCTGAATTATGACCTGGTAATGCAGGGGTGCTCTCTGGAGCCTTGAACCAGGTCTCTGTCACTGCACAGATGTTGATGTTTTCCATTTTAAGGAGTGCCTCAAGTGAGTGCATTTTGAGGTTTAGACTTCTAGCATTAAGTAGCATTACCCTCAGATTTTGCTTGCTTGTACCTGTTACAGTGGTGAATTTGTCATTTGAACCTTGCCTAAAAAAGGCACTATAGGGGTGACAAGAGCCTTAGCCAGTAGCTGGAATCCCAAGGGCGACAGGTGCAGGCCATCTCTGGCAAAGCATTGTGGTTTGTCAATCATGTCATCCCAGGCAGACAGATACTGGATCCCCTTAGAATGACACCAGTGGCTTAGCCAATTGTTAAAGTCAATCATTTTGTCCTTGTGCTGTGGTATCATTCTGGGTGATGGCAGGAAGCTACTCAGGGCTAGGGTCATACCTGCCTGGGCTACAAGATCAGACAGCTCCTCCATGTCTCTTTTTATGTAGTCCAGGGAGGTATGTCTCAGGTCATTCACACCAACATGGACAATGACAGAGTCATATTTGTACTTGTGGAGTGACCTGAGTGCGTGCGTTATGTGGTGGATCCTGGCACCTAACAGGCAGCTGACAGTAACTTTCTCCTTGTTTAGCTTGGTGTGTGGAACATCAGTGTGCCTGACTATAGAGTCACCTATGACTAGAGTGTTGGGTACGTTGTTATGCCTTATGGGCTGTTGAGTGGCATACTGAGTTTGTGGGCTATGTGTCATTTGGGTTGTATTGGGGGTGGAGTTTGCTTGCATTTCTGCTTTGGAGGTCCCTGTTGTTTGGGTAGATTTTTATTGAGAGTCTCCGCGAATGTAGTTGTGTGTTTTATGCTTCTATGTGTGTGTTTTGGTGGTGTAGGTTTTGAGGGACTATGTGATGAGTGTGGTGTGGTGCAAGTGTTTACCTTTTCCTCTTGACTGTCTAGTCCAGTCTTGGGTGAAGAGAGCTTTGCTTCCAGTTTGGCTATATAAGTGCATCTCTCACAGGTTGTAGTGTTGGGTGGTAGGAGGAGAGGGTTGTCTGTGTACATGAGGCAATTGCTGCATTGCCCCAAGATGCCCAGATTCATCAGGTAGACAGGAGAAAACACCAGGAGCTGGCCCTTAGACATGCCTCGATAGGTGCTTATTTATTAAGTACTAAAAACTGATTTCCTCTAGACAAGTGAGGAAAGTTGTAGCTTATTTAGTGCTTACGAGTTCTGAACAAGTGCTGAGCTCAAAGAAACAGATTTGAGTAATGAAACTAGAAAACTGGCTAGTTCTAATAAACAAAATTAAGCTTGAAGGCTTCCCTCCAACACAGAAAGGCTTGGGGGCTCAGAAGCTTACAAACAGTCCTGGATACAGCAAATCTGTGTCTGGACTAGACAACTTGCAGGAAAGGCAGGAAACCAGCTTTTTTTGTAAAGTGGATAGAGGAAAGATGGAGCAGAAACTAAGTGGGTTAGCCTTCTCAAATGTTCTCCCTGGATTAGGTAGATTGTGGTAATGACACTAGACTTGAAGGAGTGTCCCAAATCAAATTTACAGTAGGGTCGGGCAACTACAAAGCTACCAAGTATACAAAAAGGATACCAACAGGGAGGGAGGGTGAGAAACAACAAACAAACCCAACCAGATGCTTGACAATTGTAGAAAATTTCTAGTTAATACCTCAGACAATGTGAAACTAGCTAGAAATGTATATACATACAATAAAAGTGCTATAAATAACTCGTAAAAAATAAGCAAGAAAACAGGATACTTAATGTTATATATCACAGATCAGCTTCCTTCCTCCGAGTAGCTCAGCGTGAAATTGGAACACCACCTCTAATATATTAGGAATGAGTACCACAGTGTTTAAACCTAGAGCTTCCTTGATATAAAACTTATTACCTGTGAGGTAAACGAGTGTCAGGTAAAATTCCATAGATTCCTAGGAGAAACTATCTCAAACTTATCTTTCAGAAAGGAACAGTTTACATTGTCTTCTTTTGAAATGCTTTCTTTATCTCTTTGAAAAGCAGGTCCTTTTTATGTTTCAAGTTTATTGGATGTATCTGAAAAGGCTTTATTCAGAGATATTTTTCTACTGGTTATGTGCAACAGTCTGATATTGTAAACCAGTTGGTCAGTTATGGCAGTACTTATCTTATGTTTTGTAAGACTGGCTGGTCCAATCAATCCCCTGTTAGATGGCACTTTAATTTTCTCCAGGCAGTGGTTGTCTAAAGAAGCTTTTGCAACATATTTTGCCTCTAAAGGAAATGCCCCACAGTGTCTGAACTTGGTTGCATGTCTATTTTGGTTCAAAACGTATGCCAAATGCCATTGTTTACAGTTGCCTCCAATAGGAACCCTCCCCCCAATTCTTTGGGGGAACCAAACTTTATGAAGCCTGCTTGGAGAGAGCACACATTGTGGATGTTCTTTCAGTATATTGAATGACTGTCAAATTGTCCTATAAGCACTGCAAACGTAAGTTTTACAATTCTAGTAAACCAAACTCTTTTGTGTAGCTTTGTAAGAACTGCATATATTTTTATTGTCTGTTGACTTGTGGTTTTGCATTATCTGTTTCTCTTGTTATTGCATCCCCCCTTGCTAACTGGTAATTAGAATCAGCTTTCCTCTACTCTCTGACTGCTTTCTCCATGCTGAACTTTAATTATAGCTAAAAGCCAACGTAATTTGGTCTCCTTCAGTCTGGGCTGCGTAAATGGAAGGCTCCTGTCTTAAACAGGGGTTAATAAGGAGCTTTAGAGTATCTGTAAGATTATTCTCTATAAAGACAGAAATTCAATCAATACTGCCTAACCAAATAAGAGTTGTCTGTCTACTGTCAGGAAATGATCTTATAGAGATCAATGCTTACGATCTGCTGGCCTTTTGAAGGATAATATAACCACTGTATGCTGGTCAGTAAGGCTATCAGGATGCACTCTAATGCTGGGGATATATTAAAGAGAATTTGATAAAACTGCATCTTGTAATTAGAAGGAAACAAAGAAGTTAGGCCATGTGGGATAAGCTGTAGTTTATGTAAGCCCTGAATTGAAATATGGCTCCATTCAAAATGTGTTTTGAAAATTCTAGTCTCTAACCTATCTTTGTTAAAGTCTCCAAGCTTTCTTGAGGTACAGCCATAATAAATGTCACAGATGACATCACTAAATAGCTGGACTAAAGCTATATGTGAAATATATGGTGCTGCTAAGTAGACATGTGATGGATGATGCTAATACTGACAAATGGCCAGTTATGTGCATTGAGATGATTGGAGATAATCCTTTTAACTTGCTGTGTTGTGATATTGGTGTTTTATATGTCTCAACCTCTGAACATTAAAAATCATAATACTAGTCTTAGCCTTTTAAAAAAATCATAGCAGAGGGTCCAAAAGAGGAATACTTTCTTATTATAATTAGAACATATTTTGCCTCTAAAGGGAGATTCCAGCTTAAGGCCTAAGGGGATTTTCTTGTATAAGCTCTTTAGATGCTAAGCCCCCATATAGTTCATGATAAGTAATGTTTACATTAGCTCATTTCAGTTATTCAGTTAGGTATATAGTCTTTAACAACACTATCCTTATGAGGAAAATCAAAAGAAAGTCAATAAATTTGTGAGGTACAAGGCAAAATCTGAGGTCAAAAATCATAGTGCTATGTCTAAACAATAGTAGCTGAGAGGCATGGGTGTTGTTCTTGCCTGAATGAAGGACATCTGTGGTTCTCGGTCAAGATCTGTTATCTGCTAATATAACTTTTTTATAAATTCAGGAATATGGACATCATCCTTTAACCATAAAGTATGTTCTCTAGCAGGAGCCATAACTGCAGTAAAGGACATATGTTATTGATATTCCTGGCAATACTAAATGATAACCTGATGTGCTTATTACATAATGGAATTACATGGGGGCAAGACATGAATGGTCCAGAGTTTGGTTCAATATCAACTGCAAGAACCAGATTTTTTGCAAAAAGCAAATAACATCTACAAACATTTTAAATTACTTGCCATGGTGTAGGTTGATTTGATAAGAATATGGTTCTAAATCAGAAATGAGATTTACTTAGCCAATGTCCATTCTTTAACCAATTGTGTCCATGAGCCTAGAATTCAGAGTTTGTTGATTTTGAAAATCACTGACTCATCCATGGTTTAGGTAGACATCTAGACATGTAACTGAAATTTTACTTATAATAGTGGCAGCATTTCTATCTGATATTTTAATTCCTTATTCCCTGCCCATATTTTGTTATTTGTTGATAAAAGAGAACCTGAAGGTCATAAGGTAGCATCTGGTGAATGTTACAAGCTAGGAATTATAAGCAGATGTCATAAAGGAGCACACTGGTAGGATGTAGGTACTGGTATGTAGTGGGTGCTAGGTGTCTTGAAATGCCTTTTTTAATTAAACCTACTTCAGTGTAGACCTGAGTTATAGGGAGGTTCAGATGGTATGAGTGTGACAAGGAAAGTGTGAAGGCTAAACAGTAATTATTCTAGGTGGTGGTACTAATCAAAAGTGAGTGAGTGTTAACTGTTAGAAAATAATAAACTGACAATGTACAGTAAACTGAGAAAATTAGCAGTGATGGTAGCTGTGTTAGGGGGGTCAAGTTCAGAATGTTTCTTGGGTGGACTAAGATCCCAATATATTTATTTATTTGGATGCTTATAGCCAGGCTTTGAGAACTAGTGTGCAGTGTTGCATCTTTCAAGAGATGTGATGGGTTCAGTCTTCCCCCTGTGACCCTATATTGGATTAAGCATGTAACGAGAAAGAATGAATGAATAAATGAATGATAATACAAGCTGCCAAGTAAGGCAAAGTAAGAAATGAAAGGATAGTGAAATTGTCATGTTGGAATAAGTGAGCCTTATGGAACTTTTCAAAACTGTCAATGGGGTTTCCTAAAAACACCTAAGTAGTAGGTTACTAAGATGTAATCATTGATAAGCAAATGAATAATTCCCAGAGTACTCAAACCACATCCTTGGAACTACCAGCAGACACTTAGTGGCAGAACAAAGCCAGGACATGGTAAAGTACAAGCAATGTCATGAAGGACTATGAAATTGGGACCAGAACTTTACTGATGTCAGAATGAACAGGCTTCCAATGATGTCTTTAGACAACTTAGCATTATGCTTGTAACATGAATTGCTACAAAGTGATTTTGTGCAACAGGAGGCATTTGGGAATGAGTTTAAGGATAAGGAAGTTAATGTGGAGAGGAGAACAAGAGGGAGAGGACTGCACTGCAAGTACTGGAGACAGAGAAACCCTACTTCTAAAGGCTCAAAGTAAACTTGTAATAATGAACATTAGGAATAGGGAATGCTCATTAGAAAATCTTAGTAGCATGCTTGTAATTTAAATAGAACATGTGCTGATTTCAATATGTTCACACATTAAAGGATTTATTGTTTGGCATCTGTAGGCATCAAAATGAATGCTATGGAAATAGTTGTAAATTTTGTGATTATCCTTCAGCTGGGTACTAATGTATGTACAAAGTATTTAAGGTGGGACAAAAAAAAGCAATAACTGTTTTAGACAATTCAGTAGAGCAGGAGTCTTGGGAGAGTTTTTATAGTTGGATTGTTCTGGTGCTGAACTCTCTGATGGCCCTGGAAATTGACAGATTTTTGAATAGTTGCTCTCCAAAACCAGAATAGCCAGAAGGGAAGCTTTGTCATTGGGACTAAGAGGAGGATTTTATTTAAGAAACTTAGTGGGGCAGGGATATAGAAGTTGAAATGGTCATGGCAATTTATGGTGAGTGGACCATATCAACAGTGCAGTGTGAAGAAAGTAGTAGCCATACTTCTCAACTGTCCAGATTTTCACAGAATGTCCATATTTTTACTTCAAATATTTGGTCTGTTCCTCTTAAAATTTGTGGCTTTCTGGCAAATCACTATTGATTAAACTAAGTAATGAGATGCATTTGAGTTTCAGACTTCATACCCTTCCGAAAATGGATGGTAACACATCATCTGTTCTAGCAACTTTCTAGATTTATAAGAGCAATATTTTAATTTTGTCCAGATTTTTTTGCATTATGAAGATGAGAGGTATGGGAGTACAACAGCACGGAAAAGGACAGATAAATATTAGATGATGATTTGCATTAAAATGAAAGCACCACCAGTCACTACTATTGTTCTTTATGACTCAGTCAAACTGGATAATTTCTAGTGAACACTAACCTGAAAATAGAGTTTACAGAACTGAGGAGTTCTTTTTCTCTGAGATGACAATAGCTGAGTAGCAGTAAATAGGGAGGGAGGAGTGCAGAAGACCTAACATTGTGTGTGCTTAGGGTCATGGCTGAAAGTAGAAAGCTATTCTAATGAGCTCTGTGTTAGCTGGAGTCTGTTTTCAAACTGCAGCATTTGTTGTAAAATCCTTTGCTTCAGTAATTAGTACTAAAATCTCCAGTACATGGTACTGTCAGTAACAGAGCAAATGGCTATCAAATAAAATAACTCTACAGGGGAAAAAAATAGGCCTCTGCATAACTGCAGGCACAGGTTTATCCAGCCTGTAGTCCCTTAGAAAGGCAGCACCACCTTCATGGCAACTGACAGCACAACTGACTGGGATGGAAAGCCCACTTGTTGAAAATCACTTATCTGTTTGAGAAGTTGTATGCTTTACGTGATAAGAACAGTGAGTCTTTCAACATTCATAACATGTAACTTATACCCCTGCCTTAAGTATGTATATTTGTGATGGGGTGAGAAAAAAAGACAAAGTCTAGCTAGCTAATAGGAGCTGTGATGCCCACCACTGCTACCAATATGTGATGTCACCATGCTGGGCCAGTAATTAAGGAGCTAGTATCCTCACCACTAACACTGGAGAGGGATGTGTACTTGAAATACAAATGAATGCACTCAGTATTTCCAGATGCCGATCTCTTTGCATCAAGAACAATTTCCCTCAAGAGCACATAGGGAACACACTCAGCCCAGTAGCTGACACACACACACACACACTCATTAGGAATTAATTTTCACACACACACACACACACACACACACACACACACACACACACACACACACACACACACACACACACACACCTGGGAAAGGCTGGCACAGATTACCTGCTCTACCAGCTTTGCCTAGACTATAAGGTAGATTCACTGCCACCAGTCAGTTAATGAAAGAATCTTACAAAGAATATCCAATTATATGGTGCAATATTCATACTAATACAAATGATAATATTTGACCAAGACAGACAGGCTTTCTGGAGTGACCCAGACAGTGTCACCAAATAAATGTAAGTATTCTCAAAGGTTAGATATGTTCTACAAGAACCAGCCACAATAAAAGTTTTAAATATATTTAATAATAAATAGTAAAAGAACATGAAAATATTGAATATATATTTACAGTGAACCACAAAGTTCAAATGGCAGAAAATATTGAAATTAACATTGATGGACAGAGTCATCCAAATAAAGAAAAACACCCTCTAAACTAAGCTTCACTGTATTCCTGACTGAATCTAGAAGAATTTACTGTTCCCTAATAACTTACTTCAACAAGGCAGGATGAAGTACATGCACAGTCTTTCTAGTCAGGCCCCCAAACAGAATACTCAGTACTATGAGATTTCTCTTTGTAATATCTAAAATATAATTTCGAAGAGGGTTGGCAGAATGACCTCATCTGGTCACATGACTCTAAGTTCTCACAGTATTCCCCTTTGAAGCTGAGACAGGAATTTAGCATAGATGGCTACAATACATATCTAAATGTTTATGGCAGTATCTGGGGCTTCCCGTCTTTTTACTGAGCTAATGAACAAAGGCTTTTTCCCAGACCTAGCATCTCTGGTCCTATTCAGCACTGTGGGGTTATGGTTTAATGGTTTAACAGCTCATTTCCATTTCCCTTTCCCTTATTTTTCTTAAAGTAAGCTAGCTGGTACATTTAATTCAGTTGCAATAATACATGTTCATTTCTTTTCATTTCAGCGGGGTACACTGTTGATAAATTTTAACACAAGCAAACCTCACAAATACATTTTCAGCACATATGTACAAATCAGTTTGATATACAAATGACATACAGTTCTAATACAGTTGTAAAACAAACATCTTGTATAAATCAGCTTGATAGTCAAAAAACATATCATTCTTTAAAAAACTCCCACTAGCCATGCTGGCACTTGCCCATATCACAGGAGCATGTAAAATATTTTTGGAGTGCACCTAAAAGGAGACTTGTCAAAAATTATTGATAAAAAATTAAGTATAATGACATAAGCTTGTACTGAAGAAATATTAGCACTTCCAGACTTAAAATCACTCATCCTTTAGGCTGATTGCTTATAACACCATAATTGTGACACACACACATACACACAGACAGACATGCACGCAGATAGACATGCACGCAGATGTGCACACACACTCAGTTTTTGTTTATTTTAATGGGATAAGTGAATGTATTCCTTGATGATTTTTTTCAGCTATGACCTGGACCATAGAGCAAAAGTAAATGTAATATAATTAAAGCTCAGAAACCATCAGGAATACATTCAGTGGTCCCTTTAAAACCTATCCTGAAAAATCGATGCTTAACTGTCATAAAATAGGGCTGGTCCCTATGATGTATTTCAGAGAAACAAACGGAAGTTGCTAATCTCTCATGATTGGATGAAGTATACTTTTTATATGTGTGCTCAACCAAAGGACCTTTACGAACTGAAGAAGACTAATAGCTGAAAGTGCTTTTCATCCTTTGGCTTTCTATTGTTTTAAAGCTGGTTTGCATGTTTTGTTTTTAATTAAAATATTTTTATTGTGCGTCTTGTGTTGGTGCATCCAGTATTTTTATTTTATCCATGGAAATAAATGTCTCCTGTGTTTACCTGCCCTGTCTTGAATGAGAAAATGGAAGGAATTCTGTCAGTAATAAACAATAGTTGCATACTGCTGGTGAAGGGCTTGAATAGATGATTTGTTAAATGTGATCATGTCATGGCAGCCAAATCTGAGAAAAGCCATACTTCATACTCTACCAAAAGTATTAGTTTTAGAACTCCAGCATCAAGGAACAATCTTAGACCTGGGAGGGAGGCAGAGAGAGAGAATATGGAATCATCAACTGTAGAAACTGCTTGCGTGGCACTGTGGCATGGAAGGATAGAGCACTACCTGTGCCTCAGATTATCTCAGCTCTTTTAGCACCTCAGGAAGCTTCAAAGATCAGCTGAGGAGTGTGTGAGTGGCTGATGTTAGCTCAACCAACCTGGGAACAGGGAGGCAGCTACACCTGATGATCTAACGCAGGTGGCAAGACAAGATATTGCAGCAGGACACTACTAGGACCATAACTGGCAGCATGCTATAGATAGTGTCATGCACCTCACATTTAGAGACATGCTCTCTCTTAGACTAGAGTATAAATGCAGCCATTGACTGGCACAGGCATGGGATAGGTCTGAGAAGGAAGTCAGCTGGCTTCCAGCTTGTCCTACTCCTTTCCACCCGATCCTTACCTCTATAGAGAAAAATGGGGTTTAGAGGCTCTTTCCATGGTCTGAGAATGAATGGGCCATGGGAATCTTGCCCAAACATATCTTCGAATTTATTACTGCTCAATATCTGAGTTGTTTGGCTTCTGCTACATACCTAAAATCAACTGCATTACTAGCTGAGTTAAATACAAACTTGCTGTGTTAAAGATTGTACTACATTTTATTTATCTGTCTATTTAATTGTTTCATTAAATATTGTGGTCTGTGTCTCTCTGTAGTTATTTATTTTTCCATTTAATTGTTTCATAGAATATTGTGGTCTTTCTCTCTCTCTCTCTAATTAGTTTCTCGCCCGCCCTCCCTGTTCTTGTTCTGGTATTAATCTTGGTGCCTTTGGAAATGCCCTCCCCTCCTATAAATTTGTGTTTGAACACTCCCCCTGGGTCTATCTCATTTGCTCACTCAACCGAGTGCAGTGAGATCATACTTTGAGTTCAGACACTCCTACCAGTCCCATCTGTTCAGCTTTATCCCAGCTCTATTCCAATCTAGTGTCACTAGATCATTCTACGTAATACAGAGAGAACATTTGTGAAGGGCAAGCCACTTAGGTCCTTAATCTTGAATTATCTTCTGGTTCTCCTTTCTCCCTTTCCACTTTAGAAAAAAAAATAAACAAATAAATAAAAAATTTCAAAGCTTGTTTCCTGCCTTTCCTGTAACAAGTCTAGTCCAGATACAGATTTGCTGTAACCTGGACTGTTTGTAACAATCTGAGCCTCCAAAGCCTTTCTGTGTTGGAGGGAAGCCTTCTATCTTATCAGTGGGAGTGGTAAGCACTAAGTAGTTTATCTACCACAAGAGTGGTTTCTGGCCCAGAAATTGTAGTTTATTGGCCGTTCGGCAATTGTTCCATCTCTTTCAACTTTCTGGTTTAAAAGCCCGCATTTGCGCTTGTTTCCTACCTTTCCTGTAACTAGTCTAGTACAGATACAGATTTGCTGTATCCAGGCCTGTTTGTAAGCTTCTGAGCCCCCCACACCTTTTTGTGCTGGAGGGAAGCATTCTAGCTTATCAGTGTGAGTGGTAAGCACTAGGTAGAGAATCTACCACAAGATCCAGGTACAGATTCTTAGTTTTAGAACTTGAATTTGCTTATTCATGCTCAGCACTTGTTCAGAACTAGTTGTTAGCACTAAACAATCTACAAATTACTACAGCACTTAACCTTCGCACTTAACCTTCCTCTTTACCTAGAGGAAAATAGTTTTTGTACTTACTTTCCTCACTTGCTTAAAGAAAAAAAGCTCTTATACTCACTTTCCTCACTTGTCTAGAGGAAAGTAGTTTTCTATTCAGGCATGTCCAAGGGTTAGCTCCCAGTATTCTCTCCTGTCTATCCATTGAATCTGGGCATCTTGAGGCAATGTGGCAATTGCCTGATGTACACAGACAACCCTTTCCTCCTACCACCCAACACCACAACCTGTGAGAGATGCACTTGTCTATCCAAACTGGAGGTAAAGCTCTTTCCAACCAAGACTGAACTTGACAGTCAAGAGGAGAAGGTAAACACTTGCACCACACAACACTCATCACATAGTCCCACTAAACCTACACCACCAAAATCCACACATAGAAACACAAAAACATTTGCAGAGGCTCTCAATAATAATCTGCTCAAGCAACAGAGTTGCGCAGCATAATGCATCTGAGGTTATCCAAGTGCAACTAACTCTGGGCAAAACTGCAATCCAAATTGTAGCTTGCTACAGATCCCCTACATGCCCCAGGATTCCCACTCCTCTTTTCTTAATATACTGGAAAATATTAGGGTTCAACCAAAGACCTTAATAATGGGCGATTTCAACTACCCCACCATTAACTGGGAAAACTACTCATGTACCAACTCCTTCACTCAATGCTTTTTGGAATTCATAAATTTCAATGCCCTGGAATAACTTATCCACACGCCTTCAACAGGGACAACAATATCCTAGACCTAGTCATTACCAACATGAGTGACCGGTGTTCCACACTTGAAGTCAACTCCACATTGATCTGATCCAACCATAAGCTAATCACCCTAGATATTCGCATCCCGCCCCCCACCCACCATTAAGGAAAGCATAGTAAAAAATGTATCCAAAGCCAACTTCATGCTTCTTAAGACAGAAGTGGCAAACTTTATGACACCCATGCAGATGGACAATGCAGTTACGACTGCTGAATCCTACACAAGTGCACTCTATAAGCACTTACACAAGTGCATGTATCGTGCTATCCTCCAAAAAAGGAGGCCAATCTGGTGATCCCCTGCCATAAACAAACTCTACAACAGAAGGAAGAAACTTGCAAAAGGGAGTAAAACCCCATGAGTGGAGGAACTCCCTGGTCAGCCTCAGTAAGAAGCTGAGATCCTTTATAAGATTATCCAAAGCTAGCTACAAAAACAAAATTGCCACTGATTCTAAGGGCAACCACAAAGCATTCTATAGCTATGTCAAGAATCTCAATGACAACACCCAGATCTGCTCTGAGTTACAGCACAACAGCATGAAAATTACAGAACCAACTGATATTGCCAACATCCTGGCAGATAGGTTCAGTTCTAACTTTACCCCCCTCTCACCCCCTAAATGGCCCATATCTATACAGAAAGAATGCAGAGTCCCTGTAATCACATCTATGCAGGTAAAAGCTGCACTCTCTAAAACCAAAAACACAGCATCCATGGGACCGGACAACATCCCAGGCTGCGTTTTACATGAACTTCAGAACAAACTGGCTCCCTACCCAAGTACCATGTTCAATCATAGTCTCATATCAGACTTTGTGCCCACTGAATGGTGCACAGGAACAGTTATCCCACTCCACAAAGGGGGAGCCACCACTGATCCTGGGAATTATTGCCCTATTAGCCAGACAAGCCTGATCTGCAAGGCCATGGAACATATCATCATAGAATTCATAAACAAAGACATTGGTAACCTCCAAACTCTGGACCCCACCCAGTTCGGGTTTGTGAAAGGCAGATCATGCCTTCTGAACCTGATCGACTTCTTTGTGGCAGTCACCAAAGCCATTGAGGAGGGTAAGGTAGTTCACACAGCCTACCTAGACCTTGCCAAGGCTTTTGACACCATTCCTCTCTCGGGTATCATAGACAAACTCATCAGCCTAAACATAAACCCCTACATCACGAGATGGGTTGCCAGCTGGCTTACAGACAGAACCCACTCGGTAAGAATAGCAGGATCCATGTCCAACACTAAACCAGTCACAAGTGGTGTCCCCCAGGGTTCAGTCTTGGGCCCGCTACTGTTTGGCACATATTTCTCAGATGTACAGGCAAATGCAAAAGGTCTATGGCTGACCAAATTTGCTGATGACTGCAAGCTGGGAACCATAACTGACACTCCGGCTGACATGGACATTCTCCAGAAGGGCCTCACCGAGACTGACACATGGTGTCAAAGTCATGGCCTCAAGTTAAATGCCAAAAATGCATAGTCATCCCGTTTGGGAAGAACAAAACACCCACGAACTACCACATTGGTGGCAGCCCCCTTAATTCAGAAGAGGTAATAAGAGACCTGGGGACTCAGGTAAATAGTTATCTATCATTTGACAATCACATCGCCAAAGTAGTTAGGAAATCCTTCTATGTAGCCCATCTAATTACTAAAGGGTTCGCATCTAGAAATAAAGAGATAATAGTGCCCCTATACTCGTCACTCATCAGACCCATCATAGAGTACAATGCCCCTTTTGGGATGTACCTCGCAAGACACTACCAGCAGCTGGAGAGACCACAGAAGTACCTCACCAAGAGGATCACAGGCCTCAAACATATGCCATATGCAGCCAGACTGAAAAAACTCTGGATTTACTCAGTGGCATACCGCTTGCTCAGAGGTGATCTCTGCCTAACCTACAAAGCCATGTTCAACTCAGAATTGATGGACATGCTCCACCTAAAGAAATCCAAGTCACTATGAGCCACACGCTCCAGTGAGCTAAACCTCGACACAACAATAAATAGAACATGCTGGAGGGACGGATTCCTGTCACAGAGACTCCTCACGCTTTGGAACAAAATCCCTAATTTCATTAGACAGAGCACGTCAATATTACTCTTCAAGAAGAACCTTGACAAGTGGATAGGAAATAGAAAGTACACCCTGGGGATCACGTCTATGGCTCTGCTTGACAAAGGCGCAACTAACTAATTTATGGGGCAGCGAAAGCCAACACTTATGGGCTAGGCTTATAAATGCCCTCGGGCAGATAGCCTAGTATCTATCTATGAACCTATAAGGTTCAGAAAGGGCTGACCACTTATGGTATGATTTTTAACAATCATAAAACGTCCATGTTAAAGTCTGAATCTATGGGAGATAACATTTATAACAATATCAGAGATCAGCTAAAAGATCTGACCTGTTGTGATTATCTTGGAAAACATACTAATAATCACTTAAATATTAAAATTCATATTGCTTATGTAGCCAAACCTTTTTTCTCCCCCTTTTCCTACCTTTCCAAATCATCATCAGATTCTCAGTGTTGCTCCAACTGATTCTACCCTTATTGTCCTCCTGACCTGAGACTGGTAGCAATGACTCTGTCAGCAGTTTGGAAGCTGAGCAACCCAGCAGCATCACCTGTGCTGTCCTAGCATACCTCTCAACTGTCCAGATTTTTGCCCCATACATTTGGTATGATCCTCATACATTTTATGGTTTTCTGGCAAGCCAATGAGGATTGAAGTCACTAAATAACAGACATGTACGTTTCTGACTTTATATCCTTCAGAAAATGCTTGCTAATGCAAAACCTGTTATTCTAATAACCTAAGTTTATAAGAGCAATATTTATATCACTATTATAGCAATGTTATATAATATATTATATATAATATATTAATATTATATAATATAGCAATGTTGTGTAATATATATTATTTGTAGCAATATTATAGCAATATTTATATATTATATCAGATTTTATAATAACACATGTCAGCTATAACAGCATAGAATGTAATTTTTGGTGCACTGTATGTCTTTTATATTTTTTGTACACTTTATTGTATACGTTTTGTATAATCTCTAAATGGGGAGCTTTTCTCCCTCTGCGTCCGCTGAAAGTGGTCTTATCCTGGTCGGACTTTCCCGGTAAACAAATGTAAAATAAATAAATTATTTAATCTGTCCCTGATTTTGGGGTCTTGACTCCACATTATTTTTATTTTTGCCCAGATTTCTTGTCCTTAGAGGTTGAGAGGTATGTATCCTAAAGCACTAGAGATTTATGTCCTAACTGGGCAATGCTGTTTGCTTTGTCCAGCTTACCCAGCTTTACTGGATCAAACACTTTTTGAAAAGGGTGGTTAAGTAGTTAACATCTCAGTCTCCTTGCTTTTTCATGATTACCTAACAGATTCAATAATTTTCTTAGTAGCTAATGTAAGTGATTTGAATAAGCTTAGGAAAAGTTTCTCTGCTATTTAACATTTTGCTCTCATTCTCCCTTTAACATGCCATTGCTTATTTTAGCGAATGACTGATTATCTTTTAGCACTTTTTAATTATAGTACGAAGAAACAGTGTACTTGTATAAGCTGTATTAGTTTCTTGTCACCTACAGTGATCCATTTGTTCCTTATAGCCACTGGAAAGACAAGGTTGAGAGCAAAAAGGGGTCTGAAGTGCCCTTATGTTTTATTTTTTTTTTTATTATTTTTTTTCTTTGAAGTCAGTTTTTCATTTTCTTAATTATTGCAATGAACTGGGACTACATACTGGGAGACGTAAATACTGACTGGCAAAAAATCATAGACCCCAATCCCTCCCTGTCTATTAACCTATTCAATTTTACTCAACTTATTCACACCATCACTAGGACCCAACAAAACTAACCGCCCCAGCTCCATCCTAGACTGGATACTAGTGTCTCACCCAAACAGAACCACTACATCAGGTGTCACTCCTGACCAATTAGGTGACCACCTCCCTGCATTCACCCACAGAGCCACCTCCTCCTCCCCATACTCCCACCACCTCTTTCATACCCGTAACCTAACTAACTTTAACCCCTCCACCTTCACTACCTCCCTTAAGCTCATTAACTGGAACCCTCTAAAAACACTGCCTCTTGACAAAGCCGTAGATTTCTTCAACTCTACATTCCTTTCCATCTTAAACTCCCTAGCTCCAACTCGAACCAAAAGGGTTAAAGCCAAAACAGCACCCTGGCTCACTAAAGCTACCAAAACAATTATGCAACAAAGAGACAAATGTTGGAAAAGCTACCACCATCATAAACAACCTGAACTGTTACTAAAATATAAACAGCTTCGAAACCTAGCCAAAAAACAAGTCATTAAAGACAAAAAATCATACTACAACCACCTACAAATAAACCACACCAAAAACCCCAAACCATTCTGGAACTCTATAAATACCCTCCTCAAGCCAGGTACCACAAAAAACCCTTGTCCCGATACTAGCAAAACTGACCAAGAAATTGCCAATCTATTCAATACCTTCTTCACCTCCTCCATTGCTGAACTGACCAAAACCTTCCCAAATAACACCACCCTACCAACCTCCTCCCAAGCTTGCACCTCATCCCCCTCTCTCCCCCTAACTTTAAACTTAAACCAATATCCACCAACCTCATAAAGAAATTTCTATATAGACTAAAACCTTGCACCAATGCTCCAGACAACATTCCCTCATCCTTCTTAAAAATTGCCTCTGACAGTGTTGCTCTCCCTATCAGCATCCTGATCAATAGAGCACTTCTTGAATCATATGTACCAAAACTATGGCGTTCTGCCTTTAGCCTTCCTCTCCACAAAGGTGGAAAAAACTACAACTTCTCTAACTTCTGCCCCATTGCCATCCTCTCTCCCATCTCTAAACTTCTCGAAAAATGCATTCACATACAACTCATGCCATTCCTAACCGAACATCAACTTCTATCTCCTACCCAACACGGCTTCCGCCCAGGACACAATACCAACACATCCCTCCTCTCCTTCCTACACTCTGTCGATTCAGCCAGTGAATCTGGTCACTTAGTTTCATCAGTTCTGTTAGATCTATCTAAAGCCTTTGATACCATCTCTCATACCCATCTACTTAACCATCTTTCTAACTTTAACATCATCACAAAAACTCTTTCCTGGTTCTCCAGCTATCTTTCTGACAGGTCCCAAGCAGTGAAATGGGGCCAATCCTCCTCCTCCTTCCTTCCAACACCCACAGGAGTTCCCCAAGGTTCCCTTCTTGGTCCTCTGCTATTTAACATATTTATTAATGATTTTCACAAAGCCATTCCTAACACCAAAATTGTCCAATATGCAGATGACTCCACTCTCATCTGCCATGCCTCCAACCAAACTGAACTTAAATCTCTAACTCAATCCGCCTTCTCATCCACTGAAAAATGGATGCACCAAAACCATCTCTCACTAAATGCTAACAAAGCAAAAATTCTCCTTTTCACTCCCTCCAAATCTACCCACATTGACAAACACTCATTTCAAATTACCAGCCTCAACAACTCTGTCATTGATATTGTTCCCTCCGCCAAACTGTTGGGGGTCACCACTGATGAACACCTAAAATTTAATACCCATATCCAACTCAACATCAAGAAAACCCAGATAAAACTCGGCCTTCTATACAGAAATAATCACTTCCTCTCTCCCTCTACTAGACTGACCCTGGCCACAACTTATCTTCTCCCATCTCTCCTTTATGGTGCTCCTCTGCTTACTAATCTATCTTTCACCCTTACCTCCAAGCTAGAAGTATGATACAACAAAATCTCCAGGTTTGCCACAAATGCAAAAGCCTCCTCCCACCACTGCTCCTCCCTACTAACCATAAACTGGCTTGAACTCCCCAATCAACTAGACTTCCTTCAAATTGTCTTAGCCCACAAATTACTTGTTCAACCCAACAGCTGCCCGGCTTTATCCAATATCCTCCAACCTTACAGCCCCCCAAGACCCCTTAGATCCACTCACCAAAACCTCATTACCATCCACAAACCAAAGCGTCCTGCTGGTCAGCTTCTACTATCCTCCATCCTAGCTAAAAAATGGAATGCACTGCCCTCCACCCTGAGAACTTGTGACAACCTAAATACCTCCAAAAGCCTACTTCACTCCTACCTGCTTCTTCACAGGAAATGTAACTGCACTCCACACCCCATACCTCCCAAACTCCCCCCTTCCTTCTCTCCTGGCTAAACTCATTACCTTTCAAACTACTGACTTATACTTCAACTACATCTCATAAGCTATCTCCTCCCAGCTTATCACTCTTTGACTCTAATTTCAGTCCTTTCATAGCTACTTAATCTTCTTAGCCACCAAGTATTAGACTCCTCCTCTATCCACTTCCCTTCCTAGTAAAAACTTGTTTACAACTCCATACTGAATGCTTGCAAAATAATCTTTCATGTCATATCTCAATTTGATACACAACTTAGCAATGTAAAATATTTTCTGTATGTTTATGCAAGTTGTTTTGCAGTGTAAAAGAATTTCTTTCATGTGATATTTCAATATGATATGTAACTTATCAATGTGAAGAATTTCTATATGTTTATGTAACTTGCAAATCTTCACAACTTAACAATGTAAAAACTATTATGTAACTAGTTATGTGGAGCTTTTCTCCCTGGTCCTCCACTGAAAATGGGCTTTCAAGCCCAGTGGACCTCCCCGGTCACCAAACTGGAATAAATAAATAAATAACTGACATCAGCTAAAGAGTTTTACTTCTTTATTACAATGACCTCTAGCTCACATAAATGTGAATGTTTTATGTAAAATCCTTGCTGTAATTTATATTTTAGTAGATGTATTTGACTGATATGCAATTATGATTCGTAGTCTGCAAATAGGATAACCATAAAGGCAACGAGTATAAAATTAAGGGAAGAATGAATGGCTGAATAAATATTTCATGCCTTATACTTCAGATCCCCACATATTCCTAAGGGATTCCTAGACTGCCATACTTCTGGCAGATGGATTATGTAGTTCCATTTTTTTTTCTCAGCCAATAGATGGTTATCTAAACGACTTTGGACAGGATTCACAAAGGTTCACCATGGTTGCAGAAGCCATAACTTGGAAGGTTTCCAAAGTGTGGTAAGCTTATGGGATTCAGAGACCACTCTTCTTCTATAGTTTTCCTCTGGTGGTTACTGTAGCAAAGAGTCACCTTACTGGGGAAAACACATGCTAATGCAGCAATCCAGGTGAGTGACCTTTGCTAATTAGTTACATGTTCTCTAGAAGTAGTGATGGCTCTGGATTAACTTGGCAGAAAGATTCAGCAAATTGCTCTGCTGACTTCATTCTTTTTCTAGAAGGAACAAGTGAACACCATCATTAATACCTATAGGAGTTGTTGTGGTTGCATCATGACTACAGGTTACTATAGTGTAGCTGTGTGTGTGGTTGTATGGACATGTTTGTGGGGGTCATGAATGTAACCGAATACCTGTGTGTGTTTATGTACATACTTGTCTTGGAATGTGTCTGAGTATGTGAGCATTTCCATGAGTGTGTGAGTGCTATAAGACTTGTTTGTGGCTGTGTGTGTGTGTGTGTGTGTGTGTGTGTGTGTGTGTGTGGGATGTCTGTGAGTGTCTGTGTGTATGCATGTGTTCACTTGTGAGTGTTTTTGAGTACGTGTTGGTAGGTGCCTATGCTACAGCATTGGATAGGCTGGTAGAGGACACTTGCATTGTCACATCTGGTAGCACAGTGTTTGATAACCAAAATAACAAAGACCAAATCCAGCAAAAATTCCACCACCAGCAAGATAGTCCAGGAATGAAAAATGCAGGCCAAGAAGTGCTTCCAGTAGTTTAATAAAACCCAGCAAAATTGATAAGATTGAGCGCTTTTGTATAAAAATATCCTTCATCAGAATCTGTTACAAAAGCACAAACACCAAGTTTAAATATCCCTCCCTATAATCACATGACAGTTTGCATCAATAATGCACTCATTTGTAAAAAAAGCATGCCTTAAAGCAACAACATGTTATAGGTTATGACTTAAAAATATTATGTTATCCACTAGTTTACAAATATAAAATGAAAATAAAAATAATCCTTGAAATACACAGAACAACAGCACCGGGCTACACAGTGTCAGATTTAAGTTTTAAAACACAAGCTATAGTCACCCCTTCATTGACACCAGGGGGATTAGTAGCACTTAATCTAAACTGAAACCTAGTTCCTTTTCTTCTAATTTATCCTCCCATGGTCCCCCTCTAAGGTCTTGTAACACTTGTTTCAAAACAAAAAATCGAAAACTGTGACTGGGGTACTCTATAATGTGTTTAGCAGGGGCATTTTTACTATCCAGTTTTCTAATATCAGCTTTATGTTCATAAATACGCTCTTTGATTTTCCTCTTTGTCTTGCCTACATAAAACCTTTTACACAGTTGACATACAGCAGCATAAACCTCCCCCATACTGTTGCAGTTAAACCAAAAGACAATTAGATCTAGGACTTTTTGTAACACCAGGTTATAACCTTCAAGCATTGAGTCAGAGACCTGATAATGAGTGACTGATAAGGTGTTTCACTGAGCACCTTTACCTAGACTGTGAAACAGATTCTCTCTCTGTTGTGGTAATTGACCAGCTTGCATTGACTAATTAGCAGGGGTGGAAATAATTTCTTTGAATCCATTCGACACTTTTTCATTAGCAGCTATATGCACCACCAAATGAACTTTAATTATTTTGACATGCATACATGCAACATTAATTGACTGGTACAGCAATTTAGTGATTCAATGAGCTCACAAACAGATGGCATTTTTTTCTGTCAGTGAAGTAAGACTGAGGCAGTTTTAGATTAGAATAATGATCAGTCTGGAGTAGTTTTTGAGATGGTTACAGTTGTAATCAAGTTGTCATGCTTGTTTGTGGATTCTGGTGATAGACTCTTATGAGCGATAACTATCAGGTTTTGCCCTGAAAGACTGAGGTTGCAGTGTCCAGGAGATGTCTCATTTCCCTGAGATAAAATGATTTCAGAGTGAAAGTAATGAATACTGGGTGTAGCTCCCCATGAAAACTTGTTTTTCCATAGTCTTCACTTTCAGGTGATGTTTCCAGTCAACTGATATTACTGTGTTGTGATCACAGTTATGTGCAAGTTGATACGTGTCATGGTTACTTAGGCAATGTATCTTTAGTCCTGTTTAGTAAGTTGTACTTTTACCAGTATAATTATCCAATATCAGTATCCTGATGCTCTGTTCTGTATCTGCTCTAGCTATCCAAAGGACCGTTCTGCTTAGCTTCAACTCTTAAAACTCGTATACGTTTCATATGGCAGAACATTACACTGTAAATGTACTGTAGAACTTAACTGGAGCTAAAATGATTACAAAGCTGTATCTCTTGTAATTTCTGATGTATTATATATGTAATTTGTGAACATTTTTATATAATTTTTAACTTAAAATCAACATAGAGGTATACAACATGACTCTGTTGTGGAATAACCAAAGGCAGTGTTAAACTGTGCTAGAGATTACATTATGTTTAAGTGATTTAGTGCTTTAGGTAGGATTGCAAAAATAATTAAATATCATTTTACTGTTTATTGGTAGGTTATTTGTTTATTTATGTGGAATGTTGTGTTGTGTTAACTTTCCAAAAAGTAGAACAAAGACAGCTTCAGAATGACTTTATATTGACTTCGGAGAAGATGTCTTAGAATACATTATATAGCTGCAGGCCTAGATTATTTGTTGCCAGAAATTTCACTGTACATTGTAGCTGAAATCAGAGCAGTAAATTTCACTGGAGAGGCTTGCTAGTATGAATTCTATAGAAGTTAGGTGGATCCTTGTGCGTATATACTTTCTGCTTTTCATTTTACTACTTTGAGTGGATATTTGTTTTATACTTAATTCGCCCTCATACTTAAGCACTTTAATTTTAATGTTGTTATCTTTGTTAAAGGAGGACACACAAAAATGCTTGAGAGACACAACACTATTTATCTTAACGATTAAATATGCGGGAAGAAAGGGTTTTGGTAGATCATATTGGCTAATTTGTATATGCAAACAGTATTTCCAGATGCAGCTCTCTGCACCAAGCACAATTTCCTTTAAGAGCACACAGGGAACACACTCAGTCTTGGGGCAGGGTTACCCCCCCCTCTCGGTCTTTCTAGGCCCCCAAATAACACTCCCCACTGACACAGCTGTAGAGTTGAGACTTCAGCAGAGTGTTGCAAGCCAAGTCCTCTACCACCCTCTCTGTGAAACCAATGCTCTGTGTCCCTGCTCCAAGTAGCTGACACGCACACTTTGAGATTTGATTTTCACATGCACATATACCTGTGAAAAGCTGGTACAGATTTACTAGCTATACCCCTCTGCCCAGGCTATAAGGTAGGTACTGCCACCACAGAACTCCAAAGCCAGCTACTATAAGGGTACTAATTTTACTGAGTAAAATTAATACTAATACAAATGGTAGCATTTGACCAATGCAGCAAGGCTTTCAGGAGTGGCCACAGTGTCACCAAATAAATATATGTACTCTCAAAGGTTAAAATATTCTCTAAAAGACTAGCCACAATGAAAAGTTTAAATATAATAAATACTAAAAGAACATGAAAATACTATCTTTTTACAATAAACACCAGAGTATCAGTCACAGGAAATATTAAAAATAACACAGATGGATAGAGTCACACAGATACAGAAAAACAGTACTTAACTAATCTCACTATATTTTCTGGTCTGATCTAAAGAATTACTGTTCCTTGGTAACTTATTAAAGCAAGGCAAGATGAAGTGGGTGAGTGGTCTTCCTTCTTTGTCAGGTTTCAAAAACAGAGTATTCTTGAGACTTCTGTCTCATCTAGTATTAAAACATTTCAGTACTGGATTACAGAATGACATCGCATACATTGTGTCATCTGACTCTGGTGCCCATACTACCCCCTTTGCTAGAAAATGGACCAGAATTTAGCACAAGTGTGACCATACATACAGATAGAGCTTTGCTAAGATGTGTTATAGCATCTGTAAGCTAGAAAACCATTTCAAAACTTCTACCCTTCCAGGGTAGCAATTAGTTCATCCCTAAGGACAATATAGTAGGATTCCTAGTCCTAGTTTTCAGACATTTTGTTTCTGGCTGCAATAAGGACTGTAAGATATAATCTTTATGGCCTAAATCAGATGATTTAATTTCAAACTATTTTACAAAGTTCACTAGACTGAGATTAACCTCTTCTCTTCCAGTATATTCTGTTACAATATATTAATTTCAACAGTTACAGTTATGTCTGAGATACAGGTGCATTTCTCTTCTTTGAAGCAGGACCCACTGTTCGTACATTTTTAACACAAGCAGCTTCACAAATGCATTTTCTACACAAGCATCTCTACAAATCACTTTGATATAGAAATGATATATAATTCTTTACAAAACTCCAGCTAGCTATGCTGGCATATGTTACATATCCACTGCCCTACTTCTGCTGGCATACCTGACAATGCCTTGCGTCATCACATCTCTCCTCCCTTTGAAGACTCAAGCAAGTTTTTCAAGTAACCCAAGAGAAACATGGCTTGAGGGACATGAGCCTGTCTGGGAACACATTAATCCATACTCTGTCTTGACAGCCCATCTGCATTGACATTGCTGACCCCACTATGATTCTGCCATGTAATGTCATATGTCTGCAACCCTAGGCTCCACCTTAATAACTTGGCATTTTGCTGGCTGCCTTGATGTAGCTATAGATCCCCCTCAGACTTGTCCTGCAACCCACTGTAAATACTCAGAACCAGGACCTCCCTATCATGGTAAGACTTCATCATGTGCCACTACCTCCTGCCTGGCATGTTTACCATGTAGTTAACATCACTGACCTTCCTTAACACTTCAAAGGGTCCCTCCCAAGCTGCTTGCAGCTTATTGTGTCTGACAGGAATGAGCACCATGACCTGCTGTCACACAGCATACTCTTGGGCTAGAGCAGTCCTATCATACCAGTCCCTTTTCTGTTGTTGGGCACCTGCCAGGTTCTCCTGGGCCAAGCCCATGATCTTCCTAACCCTTGTTCTGAAGTTTAGGACATGTGCCACAACAGTCTCCTTAGGGGATTTACACTCCCCCTCCCCTTTGTGAATCAGATCTAAAGGCCACCTCACCATATGCCCATACAACAACTCAAGTGGTGAAAACCCTATGGATTGCTGGGGTACCACTCTGTATGCTGACAGCAGATGGGGCAAATATTTGTCCCACTCTCTCTTAAACTGGTCTGCAAATGCCTGTAGCATGATCTTTAGTACAGAGTTTAGCCTCTCCATAAAACCATTAGTCTGAGGGTGGTAGGGGCTTATCTTTAGGTGCTTCACCCCACAATGTTCCCACAGACAAGACAGCAGGTCTGACACGAAATTGACACCTCAGTTAGTCAGTATTTTTCTTGGGAACCCTACCCTACTGAAAATCTCAAACAAAGCATTTGCCATCTTCTATGCCTCATTGGAGGACAGAGCCACTGCCTCAGGGTATCTAGTAGCATAATCTACTACTACCCAGATATACATCTTCCCTGTGGAACTTGGGGTACTCAGAGGCCCCACAATATTCATAGCTACCCTCTGAAATGGCTTCTCAATCACAGGCAAAGGCATCAAAGGAGCTTTGACCTTGTCTCCTGCTTTGTCTACTTTTTGGCACTGCTCACAGGTCCTGCAGTACCCTGTTACATCCCTTGCAAACTCAGGCCAATAAAAATTTTGCATAATACGTCTCTTGGTACGCTTTATGCCCATATGACCTGCAAAAGGAATGTCATGGGCTATGGTTAGGAGTGCCAGATGGTAGGCTTTGGGTACTACCAACTGCTGTATTACCTCATCTTCTATCCCTCCCTCAGGGGTCCACTTTTTATACAGTAACCCTTTGTTCCAGTGTACAGAGTCCTTTTCCTCGAGACTCAGGTGCCTCTCTAGCTACCTCCCTCAAGCCTCTTATTGTAGGGTCTGAGAGCTGAGCCTGTTTAAGTTCTTCCTTTGTGACCCTTCCCAGCTCCTCTTCCACAGGACGTCTAGTATTCTCTGATGTGCCTCACTGTCAGCCTGGGTACTACCACTCACTGCCATTGCAGCCAGTCTGTTCAAGGAAACATTAATACCTACCAGCAGCTGTGGCTCACATTCAGGCTCACTGCTGCAGAGTAGCTCCCTCACTGAAATAGCCACCTCACCAGATCTGGCTTCAGGTGTGGGGTCTGTCTGGGTCTACCCCAGGCTACCAGCCCCACATGCCTGTCTCCAAGCCTGACTGCATGCACACATGGTATTGTTTATTAATGATTATTAAAATCATTCCATATCAGGACAGCTTCAGGGATATCCTCTAAAACAGCAAATTGCATGCTTCCTTTTCCACCCTCCCAGTCAAGCTAAGCCCTGATCAAAGGTATTTGAAATGGAGTCCCTCCTAAAGCTCTGACTGGAGTGGACTGCCCAAGCCAGTACTTTCCCTATTTAACCACTACAGTCTTCACAATGCTTATGTTGGAGACTGTTTTTCTCTCTCTCTCTGTTAGCAGTGGCCTGTTTTCCATCCACTGAGATAGGATATAAACTCCAGTGATAGTCTTTTACCCTTGTTGTCTCCAGACAACTTACCAGTGGCAAACTGTTATTCCCACTTGCTGGCTCCCTCACCTTTTGTTCTGCACCTTGCTTCCATGGACAACCGTATGCTACATGGCCCCTCTGGTTACATTTAAAACATCTAAACCTTGATCCTGGCCATGTACCTAAACTAGTGGCTTCTCCTGTTACTGGTGAACATTGTTATGGTGGTTTAGGCTGCCAACCATGGGTTCCATTATATCCATGTGCAGCACTGGGTTATCCCCTTCTTGTGCAGTGATGCCCTGCTTGTTAAGTAGAGATCCCCTTTTTTCCCCAACTCATCTGCAGAGTTAATCTCCCGATCTGCCAACTAGATTCTCATGTCCTTAGGCAAAGTGCTAAGGGCTTGTTCCCTCCCCAAATAATCTGCTAGTCTTTCAGAAGTGGTGACCTGACTCCCACTCACCCACGTGTGAAAATAAGTGCTTAACTCTGCAATATAATCAGATACAGTTTAATCTGCCTTCCATCTATGCTCACAACGTTTTCCTGTAAGCTTCAGGTGTTAACTTGAAACATTCCAATAAACATTGTTTTACTTTAGTATAGCTTAAATAATCAGTATCAAACATTTTAGAAACAGCAGTTACAGCTTTACCATGAAGTAAGGGTGTCAGGAACCGTACCCAAAGCCCTTGGTCAACATTATACTGTTTACATAATCTTTCAAATATATGAATAAAACTATCAAAATTATCACCCTCTGTAAACTGTGGAAGAAATTTACTGACCTTTATTGCTTCTTGGGTTTGGTTAGACTCTTCCTCATCTCCATGACCTTGATGAAGAGTTAGCATGTCCCTCTCATGTTGTCCTTGCTTCTCATTTTCTTCATCCTCCAAACACTGCAGTCTCATTTTCTTTGGCCTCCAAATGCCACAGTTTCTCATTTTATTCAGCCTCCAAATGGTGCAGTCTCTCTGCCAATTCTAATTCCAAACATTTGGCCTCCAGTTCAAGTCTCTAACTCCAGATGGATTTTTAAGTCGTCTGAGGAAATGTGAACTCTCCTGTTTTTGAGGGCTGCAAATCCCCTTGCCAGACTGGTTATCCTCCTTGTTGCTAGTCTGGGCAACAGCTGTGACTTAGGCTGAAATAATTTTCTCTTTAGTCAGGTTGGCATGCACCAGTCCTTTGGCGTCACACATCTTGGTCAACTGGTTCTTTGTCAGCTTGTTATAACCCTCTGCTGACATCTTTTCCTGATTTCCCTGACTAAACTAGCAAAAAAGTAAAACTGTTGTAAAAATGAAACTGTATGTTTATCTTGTGGGTGATGAGAGTGCATACACCTTCAGTGACAACTTCCTACAGGCTACAGACGTTCAATTAATATCCACACCACTGCTCACCAATATGGGACACCCCTCCTCTAGGCCAGTAATCAAGGAGCCTGAATCCACATTACTGGCACTGGAGATGGACATTCACTTGGAACAAAAAAAAAAATATATATATATATATATATATATATATATATATATATATATATATATATATATATATATACACACACACACACACACACTCAGTCCTGAGGCAGAGTTTCTCTTCTCTCTCTCTCTCTCTCAAATAACTCTCCACTGACACAGCTGTAGATTTGAGCCCTCAGCTGAATGTTCCAGGCCAAGTCCTCCACTACTCTCTCTGTGAAACCAGTGCTCTGTGTCCCTGCTCCAAGTAGCTGACACATGCACTCTGAGATTTGATTTTCACACACACCTAGGAAAGGCTGGCACAGATTTACTAGGTATGCCCAATTTGTCTAGACTATAAGGTAGGTACTGCCACTAGAGCACTCGAAAGCCAGCTACTCTAATGCTTTTACAAGGCTAGCCAATTATACTGGGTAGAATTAATACTAATACAAATGGTAATGTTTGACCAATGCAGCAAGACTTTCAGGAGTAGCCACAGTGTCACCAAATAGAAGTACTCTCAAAGGTTAAGATGTTCTCTAAAAGACCATCCACAATGAAAACTTTAAATATATTTAATAAATAATAAAAGACCATGAAAATACTAAATATCTATTTACAATAAACACCAAAGTTTCAATCACAGGAAATATTAAAAATAACACACACGGACAGATTCACACAGATACAGAAAACAGTACTTAACTAATCTCACTATTTTTTCTGACTGATCTAAATAATTACTATTCCCTGGTTACTTACTAAAGCAAGGCAAGATGAAGTGGGTGAGTGATCTTTCTTTGTCAGGTTTCAAAAACAAAGCACTCTGAGACTTTTGTCTCGTCTAGTATTAAACCATAATTTCTGTGCTGGATTACAAAATGAAATCACATACATCTGGTCATCTGACTCTGGTTCCCACACTACCCCCTTTGCTAGAAACTGAACCAGAATTTAGTACATGCGTTGCCATACACACAGCTTGAGCTTTGCTGTAATGAGTTATAGCATCTGGAAGAAATAAAACCATTTCAAAGTTCCACCCTTCCAGTGTAACAATTAGTTCACCCCAAAGGACGATACAGTAGGATTCCTAGTCCTGATTTTTACAGACATTTTCTCCCTGGCTGCAATAAGAACTGTAAGATACAATCTTTATGGACTAAACCAGGTAATTTAATTTCAGACTATTTTTCAAAATTAGGTGGAGTGAGAATAACTTCATCTCTTCCAGTATCTGTTGCAATATATTCATTTCAAAAGTTACAGTACAGTCTGAGATATAGGTGTATTTCTTCTCTTTTCAGCAGGACCCACTGTTGATACATTTTTAACACAAGCAGCTTAACAAATACATTTGTACAAGCATTTGTACAAATCAGTCTGGTGTACAAATGACATATAGTTCTTTACAAAACTCCAGCTAGCTATGCTGGCATATGTTGCACATCCAGTGCCCTACTTCTCCTGGCATAGCTGACAGTACCTCACATCATCACATTTTGCATCATCTGCAAATTACCATGTATAACTATTTCCCAAACAATGGGAATGTCAGCATAAATATGTGAAATAAGAATAGCCCTAACAATGACACTTGGGGCACTCCTCTATTGATTTCAAATTCTTTTGACTTAACTCTTTGTGCACAAACTCTAACTGATCTTCCACTTAACCAATTTGTAATCCATCACATCACATATGGATTTAAGCCAAAAAATTTTTAATGCTGAAAAGATCAAACTATGCGGTACACAATCAAATTCTTTAGTTAGATGTGGATATAGAATATGTAGATAAAAAACCAGCAGAACAACCACGACGTTGGTAACTGTATGTACAAGAAAATTATCAAGTGCACTAACCCCATCAGAATTGCAATTAATTAGATTTGTTATTGCTGATCTTCCTTTAGAAAAAACATGTTTAAATATATCTCCATAACTATTATCCACTAGATCTTCATTTAGATTTATTAATACCTTTTCAAAAATTACCCCTCCAGCTAGTAGACTAATAGGTCTAAAATTCTTGACCACTATATTCCCATCTTTGTAAATAAGAATAACAGCAGCTTCTTTCCATTACCAGAGAACAACATCAGATTCTATTGATTGTTGAAACAGATATGTAACACAGCCCTACAAACAATTCTTTATGTTGAATAGAAAGGTCTCATCTAATCTATTGGGCCCAGGGGCTACACCCTTTTTGATGTAACTTAAGGATTGCTTAACCATGTTTTTTTTTTTAATTTAGAAAGCATTACTGGACACTAGGGTTAAAAAGATAAAGTATGTCTGCACCCTGATTTTTAAGGTCTTTACATTGCCTTTCACATCCGCGGTGGTGGTGCTGCCTCACAGTAAGACGCTGTCCGGTTCGATTCTCAGCTAGAGCATCTTCTGCGTGGAGACATGCATGAATGGGCACACCTTGTTGAAGGTTGTGCGTCAGGGCTGGCAACTCTGCACGTAAAAATCAATTAACAATCATTAGCGGACCGGAGTTCCGCTGTGGCGACCCCTAACCGGGAAAAGCTGAAAGGCACATTCACTATGCCTTTCATAACGATTTGCAGATATAGCAGCTATTTTACCAGGATCTGGTGCAATATTTTAACCATCAGCATCCTAGCAAGCAGTATGATTCTGGTCTTTACTACAGCAATGCACATATCTAAAAAAAGATATCTTATTGTCCACCACTTATACCGGTTTTTCCTCAGTTCCTTTCTGCTTTTCTTATAATCTGTATGACTTTTCTAACATATTTATAGCTATCTGCATTCCTTCATGAAGGAGAATCTTTAAAGACCCTCAGTCTTTCTCTTTTCTCTAATACAATTGTTTATTTTCCTGTCCATCCATGGAGTCCAAGTTTTCTTACTCTCAATCTTTTTAAGAGGTATAAGCAAATCTGCTAGCATGAACCTGCTTCCTCTTAAATTCCATATCTCAGTTTCAGTTCTTAATATCCTTAATGATGGATATATAGTCCTCAGAATAAAAATAATTTTTCTTTGCCTACTCCAGGATTCTGTTGTATAAAAATACTTTACGTGTCATCACCATATGGTTGGAGTTATATAACAGCTCTAATTCCAAACATCAAAGACACTAACTTCAGGTGAATTAAAATAACATCCAAAATATTCTTATCTCTTGTTGCACTATGTACATGTTGAGAAACAGACAGCTGGTACAAAGTTGTTATTGTATTGTCAAAACTGTTAACACCAGTCATATTAGCTCAATCAATATGTGGGACATTTAAATCTCAACCCATAATATTTTTACAAATGATGCATTTTATCAAATCCTCTGTCCAACTTATTGTTTTATGTTTGGTCATTAATAAGGAACTATAGAAGCCTATAATTTGGAAATCAATCTTGTTAAATACCCATCTGCTTTCTTGTTAGTATTAAAAATTGCCTTGCAGACTCCTTTGTAAACCTATTCAACCTAAACTTCTCCACTGGTGCCTGAAACTTGTCCAACCACTCCCCCTAGAAATAGCTTTGCCAGTCTCATTTGTAAGTTAATGAAATGCATCATCATCATCATCATCATGGAATTCATAACTACAGATATTTGTAGCTTTCAACATCTTGACCTAAAACAGTCTGGCTTAGAGAAGTGCAGATCCTACTTATTTAACATGGTTGACATTTATGGAAGAGTCAGAGGCAATGGGTAAAGACAAATAGGTACCCACTGCCTACCTAGAACTAGTTAAGCCTTTGGATACTATTCTATATTCTGGCATTATTGATAAACTGATCTATCTAAACAAGAAACGTTCTGTAACTCATTGGATAGCAAACACAACCTGTTTAATCAGGCCTGGTGGCACAATTTCTTTAAGAAGGCTCATTACCAGTGGTATTGTTCATTGTGGTTCCTGGACCAGTACTTTGTGGTATATGCCAGTGATGCCAAAGCTAATGTTTAAGGATTTTAAGTCATTAAGTTTGCTGTTGCCTGCAAACTCAGGAGTGTCATCAACACTCCAGATGATACTCATATCCTCCAGGAAAGCCTTACCAGTGCAGATTCATGGTATCTGGTTCATGGACTAAAGCTTAATGCAAAAAAGTCGTATTGTACTCTTGGGGAAACAAGAACGCCTCTGCATCTCCCAAATAAATGGCACTTCCCCCTCAGAATAGATAATGTCATTAGAAACCTGGTCACATTTGTGGACAATGAAATCTTGTTTGGCCACCACATATCCAAATTGTCCATCTATAAAAAAAAAGTTTCCTTACATCAAAAAAATGTGGGTCTGAGCTTCTTAAACCGTACCGAGTAACTAAAACATTTGCTACTCTATTTTGTCTTTTACTGCCTTCTGTATGGTTTTATCTGTCTGGCCTACAAAGTTGCAAATGATCCTGTCCTGCTTAACATCTTACATATTCATAAGACTGGAAACCCTACAAGCACCTACTGTATGGATGGAAACCTATATATAAATGTGAACAAGACCTGCTGTGAGATAAATATCTCTTCAAAGAATACTCTACCTTTTAAATAAGCTCACACACTCCCTATCAAAGTATCTTATTCTCTCTCTATAAATCTGTCATAGACAATTGCATGAAAAACAAAAAAAAATGTACCTTAAGACTAGCTTCTCAATCTCTTGTAGACAGGACAAGTAAGAAAACTGCAGTAGCTAGGCTGTTATTTTCTAAACTGATTTTCTGTTATAACCTATGAACCTTTGCTACTTGTCCAATAAACAGGAAGCATGGCAGACCAGGTTTGCCAACTGTTTGTTACTTGGCATCAGATTCTATGCTTCTGTGTTTTGCTACCAGTATTGCATATTTTCAAACGGGATAACCAGAATATTGATTGATCATCCTGTTTTATATTTCAGTACTGCAGATTAATGGATAACTGTCGCACCCTTTTCTACTCTTCCAAATATTTTTAAAAAAGTATTTACAATCTCTTTAATACTCTTTTTTTTCTCAACAATATTCATTTTCTTATTCACTTTGTTAAACACACTCATACAAATACACACAGACGCACTTTTTTAGGGGAAGACACTTGAACCTGTAAACCTGTCACTGTATTTTGCCTAAAGGCATACAGTTATTAATTTATAATCTGACTTTATATTTTTTCTCTACACAAATAGACTGCTACATCACCGAGACCAGAAGTAAGGTAGCACTTCAGACATTTTTAAACATCTGGGCAATGGGATTGCCTTTACTGTATGTGGCCATTTTGCACAGGATGCATTATACTACACTGATAAACTTATTTGTACAGCTCCCATCTCTTAAAGTGTCCAGGTTCATATAGGAATAACACAGATTTACAGGAAGAAATGACTAATTTCTTAATATTGCTACTGTCCCATGAAGTTTGTAATCCCCACCCCAAGCTGACAGATGCAAATCCCTGTGTTCACCACCATCTGTATCTGAGCATGGTCTTTCACAATTTGTTCTACATTTTCATTAATGACAGTCTGTTATGCAGTCTGATCTAGCAGCAGCAGCAGCAGCCATGTTCAGAGTTTGCTAAATAACTAAATGCTAGCATTTCAAAAGACAGTGACTTCTAAATATTGGTTATTTCTAGGCTGTCTTCTAATTATCAGCGTGTTCCCCTTAGTAAAATATTATTGCAGTGTCAGTGCAAATCCTGATAATGAAAAACTAATAAATATCTCACAAATGGACAGCCAGGCAGCTATTACTCAGTAGGACATATATATTTTGATTGGTTTTGCATTTTTTGAATTTGTAGCTGAGTGTTTTTATAAGAAAACATTTATTTATTGGTTGCTGTAGTTTACAGGAAAAGTCCAAATAGGTATAGAAACCCCTTTTCAGCAGAGGCCCAGAGAGAAAAGCTCCACATTAAAAAACATACAGAAATTGAACTTGAGACTTTTATTTCTCAGAGTTTTTTAGCACTGAATTATACAAACATTGCAATTTTAGACTCATGTCATATACAAGTAAAATAGATGTTAACCCCTGCTTAGTACAGTGTACTATATTTCGTGTCACTGCTGATGTTCTGACTGCCGCATCATTCTACCATCATAAGCACTCTTATCCACCAATGCATAAACATATGAATATTACACTAGAGCAGAAATGAGCATTTGAAATGTGGTTGTACTAAGAAATGACCTGAGGCCGCAGCTAGCAACTTGTGTATTTCAGACTCTGAGGTTGGCGTGTGGTACAATAAAATTCTTACTCAGATCCCTTTAATAAACACATACCAAAGTAATTATGCTGCCTTCCAGAAAGGAATTTGCATCAAGGATTTATGACCATCACAGTTAACATTCGCTGCTGTTTAAAGAAAGTTGCCATGTGCATAAATTCTGCGAAAGCAAAGTCTTCAGTCATTTTACATGGGGGCATTGATTTTACCGACAGACACAGATATAGAAGGGACTACAAAGAGAAAAAGACATTTGGACTGCAAAGTAAAAATGAAAGAGTCCTTATAAGCATGAAAAAGACTGCCTGCTTATTTTTAGTCTAAAATGGAATGGTTTTAATTGGAATGAGGCCTTAAAATGATTCCTATTATTGATGTAAACAAGGGCATAAAATTGAACAGAAGGCGTAAACTGTAGTTATTTTCTTTACAGTTCAGGCCCTAAGCATTACAGTATAATTTATTTATAGGTATACTACATTATATAACTTACTGCTTGTTTTAAATAGATTCTGCCCCCCTTCACTATTTCTCTGCTCCCCACCCCCACCCTGAAAAGACTCAACAGAAATACTGGACAACAGATGCTGGGCCCTTGACATTATAAACTTGACATATGCAATCTTCTTTTAATCTTCTAACTTGCAAATGCTTGTAGTCCTTTGCAGCCACACTTGCCGTCCATTAATTTCTGGATTTTTTATTGCTATCATTATTATTATTATTATTTACGCAGCTTTTGTGTTTAGAGAACTTAATGGTTATTGCCAACAGCTGTGACTTCTGTATGAATTTAATATAGTGCCAACAGATGTGACTAATGAATGAATTTGATCTAGCACCAGATAAGTTTTGGTCAGTAATGTCACAGTGTAAAGTGTAGGTAACTTTATTTGGAAGAACATTTCCAATGTCATCAATAGGTATTAGTATATACTATAAAAGGAAGCTCATATGTTTTAGTGTCACTTTATGAGCTGTTTGTACTCTTTTCATAATTTTTTTAAATACTAAGTTATAGACACTGTAAGTACATAGTTGTATATTAGAAAGATAGGAAACATATATATATATATATATATATATATATATATATATATATATACACACACACACACACACACACACACACACACACACACACACACACACACACACACACACACTTCTCTCTCACTTAAAGTAATTTCAAATACAGAAGATACACTGTTAACAGTGACTGTGTGCCATTCGGCTTTTGACCATTGTTTTTTATTATAATCATTAAGTTAACTGTTCATTAATTACTAATCACTTGTCAAGCACCCAAGATAAAGCACCATTTTCCCAAGTAAAAATGTCTGAATACCCTTCACTGGTGGGATAGTACGCAAGATAAAACAAAGTAATGCTACTACTGCATTTATAAAGCAATAAATCATTCAGCCTCGGTCTGAATAATTTATAGCAAGGTAATGAGTCTTTAGCACATCTACAGTGGGAGATGACTAAGGACACACCAGTGGCTGAACTGTGAGACAGAAATGCAGATGATAAAAATGACTGGTATTGCTACTCCCTTGATCTGTCCAAATTTAAGAAAGTTGTTTTGTAACACATACATCAAAAAGTACAGCCTTTTGGTAAATGAAGCATATGGTTTTGGAGTGGAACAGCAGTATTGATTGATCTGACTTGTCAACCTAAAAATATGCTGAAGCTATAGTTACAAGATGGCTGAATGCTTCAGTCTTTGTAGAATTAGCCAGTGCTTTTGACACCAATTACTACACAATGCTGCTCAAAATGCTTACAGATGTACATCTAGGAAATCATATTGCAGAGGATTCATGTGAATATATTGACACCACTTTCACTGAATACCATTTCAATGAAAATAGTTTCCTGAAATTGCTTTCAGAAAAACCTCAAAACATATGAATGGGAAACACAACAAATTTAAATATACCTTAGGTTGCACAACAGTGGAGAAAAGGGAATTTAGCAAACCATTTTTAATGAAATGGCATTCAGCAAAAGTCATGCCAGTAGAATAATGTGCTTTCATCACAGTGGTTTTGGAGCTATCGTGGTCATCATGGGTGCTTTAAGGAGCAGCATGAATGTATAATGCTGAATGTAAATGACATTAAATGTAAATGTAAATTTGTCTTATTTGAAAATGACCTACCAATTGATTTGTTAGGATTAAAAGGCAAGTGGTGTATATGGCCTAATGCTGTCTAACAGCTGGCATTCATTGAGTAAAGTAACTTGTAATACCACTGAAGATAGACTACCATTTACTTTTCTGTTGTTGTTGTCTTTCGGCTTTTCCCAGTTGGGGTCGCTACAGCGGAACTCTGGTCCGCTAATGATTGGCAGTAGATTTTCACAAATGCCAAGGTGCCAGCTCAACATTCAACCTTCAATGAAGGCACGCCCATTTACGCATGTCTTTCGAATGCCCACCCAACTGCGGGGAGGACATGCAGACTCCACAAAGAAGGCACTCCCACACTCCAGCCGAGGATCGAACGGGAGAACCTCTTGCTGTGAGACAACAACGCTACTGCTGCACCACTGCGGATACTACCATTTACTTTTCTAAATACCCTAAATGTCTTGGATTTATACCCCTCATCAGAATACAAAATCAAGCTGAACATTCCATTCCATTCTATTCTATTCTATGAAGCACCTAAACCCAAAATAATGATTTTTAGTAAAGTAGCTTTTATGTTTCTTGGATTTTTTAGTGCTGCAGCACTGGCTTGCATTTGCTTTGCAAAGTAAGATATAATACTTCACTTCATGCATAACAGTAGCAATCATTACTTATCACAGGGCAGGGCATTACTAGATATTACAGGCGTAATCTTAGAGTTCATGGGCAAAAATCCATCT
This sequence comes from Protopterus annectens, assembly GCF_019279795.1. Taxonomy (NCBI): domain Eukaryota; kingdom Metazoa; phylum Chordata; order Ceratodontiformes; family Protopteridae; genus Protopterus; species Protopterus annectens. The sequence goes on along the minus strand of NC_056743.1, from coordinate 1,093,437,870 downwards.
TACATTGCCAAACAAAAAGGGGCTGCCTTCATAGGATTCAAATGTCACTTGCATAATTAAAAAAAAAAATCGAAATGCATATGTTTTTTAATATTTTAAAATTAGAGATGCAGCCTCACATGGTTTCTGGGACTCAAGTTTTCAGCTTGATTTAATTTAGGAACCACACGTACTTGCCATTGACCTAAACCCAGTACATTAATGTAAATAAATATGTGGGAGTAGTATTTAATAACTGAAAATGTACACATGTATTACTAAAAATATTAGTTGCTTTCACAAGTAAATCTGACAAGTTGCCATTTCTAAGAAAAAAACAAAGAAATTCTCATTTCTTTGTGCTAACAAAGAACATGTTCTGAGGAAGGGGTGAACAGGTATGTCTGTGTCATGGTGCGTGCAGCAATTTAAAGCATGATGTCATATCCCATAGCAGGAAGGGCAGGAGCATCAGATGTCACATCATTGAATAGTACAAGATAAGCCACCAGCTAGCAACAACATTCTCAGAATGATGAGAACTAGGAACAGAAAGAAGATGACGCATTTTGTTTTGTGCCTTTGCACATAATCATATGTTCAGTGCAAAAAAGATATGATATAATGATCACCTGAATCATGCTAAAGCTGAGACTGGTTACTCAAAACTGAGAAGCCCAGTGGCCATCCTCCATAATGAACCTCTGCAACATATTCCCTCATGTAAACACTTAGCTTGTATGGCTTAACCCTTGTTTCTGTTCAGTATCAAGTTTCATACCGATTACACACTCAAATAGTGTAAAAAAATCACTACAAATGTTGATATCCCAGTAAGTACTTGCTTACTTATGAAACAAGACATGCTTAAAGCTGGGAAAGATGGACTTTGTTCTGATTTTATGCTACTTCAACATATTTGAAGAGCTAGGATGACTTCCAGTGAGAGAGAATAGAGAGAAACTCAATTATTTATAGGTTAGTAGCTGAAGCAGTCTCTCTTCTGTCATAGAAAGAACCTAAATCCAGGCATAAAAGCCCCCTGAGGTCATTAGCCTAGTAATCATCCATGAACCCTATGAACCTCATCCAAGAGATCAGGTAGGTAGTTTTCAATCAAAAATTGCAGTAATCTGTGAATAATATCTGAATATGTATCTGAATATAGGGAGAATAATCATTTTTGTGTGGGTCCTCAAGATTGTTGAAATATGTACATCCAAGAGGTAATTTAGTCCAGACCTCTCTAATAAAAATAACTATATAAAGTAACTTTTATTTGCATTTGTATGGGCCTTATAAAATGTTTTAATCTTATTTGTTATATATTACATTTTGAACAAGTCATCAAGTAGGGAAGCTATTGTAAATACCGCACCCTTGTTAGAAGATGGCATCAGAGTGACTTTTTATATTGATTTTAAGTGGATTGGTAGGTTATGGTTTGTGACTGTAACCTGCTGATGCCTGTACATTCTTCAAATTGTATCATTATGATCCTATGTGTTGTTGTTTGAATGTTTTGTTTTTGTTTTTGTTTTGTTTTTATACTTGTTATATTTGGTTTTATAGTTTTTCCCCTTATGACCTGGGTTATAAATGAAAAAAAAATGTCAAATGTATGATTGGTGATTTTGCATAAATCACAATCTATAAATAAATACATTAAAAAATAACATGAAATTTTAATATGTGGCTCTCCCTCTCAAATCCACACTCTTAGTTATATCTTAAAGAGAAGATCTTCTCAAAGAGACAATCAGAAGCTAAATGTCAGGAAGGAAAAAATATATGCCCAAAAAGGGTCAACAAAACAAATAAAAAATAAACAAAAAAAAAAAAAACAAAAAAAAAAAAAAACAACTGTATAACCTTAACTCCCCAAGTCCCAAATCAAGTTATCTACCTGTTGTAGGTTTATTGTTAGGTGCTCCAAATAGTGTCAGATCATGAAAATTCATGTTATGGGAGAAGAAGTTTCCTGCCTCATGTGTAAGTGCACGTCTTGAATATTTGTTTTTGTTTACTTTCCAGAAACATCATGTTATTTTGTTGAATTTTTAGCATTTTTTTTTATTCTCTTTGGTCTCTCAGATATTTCGGAGTTTTAGTTGTTTTGGAGGGTTTGGGGAGGAAACAAATTTCACCAGAACATCTTAGGTGGGAGGGTTAATTGTTATGTGGGGAAGGTAGTGGTAGTTGTTGGGGAGAAGTTGATTATGGAATAGAGGATGGGCTCTTTAGTATTGGGAAAGTTTAGTTTTGGGAAGGGTTAATTTGGAGAGGGACCTTGAGGGAAGTGAAATAGATGTATAGAGGAGAAGACTGGGAGGTTGAAAAGTTGAGAGGAGGACAATTGGGATGAAGCAGGAGGAGGGAAAAGGCAGGATCAGTGTTATATGCAGATAGCTTTATATTGATAGGTCTATGTTTAGGCAGCTGAGGCCAGCAGCATTCTGACAAATACATTTGACAAATTAAATATGGTGTTTAATTTTAAGGCTTTGGAAGTATATGACAGAGGTTAATTAACTGAGTGGATGTGATGGTTGGATGCTTTGTTTGTATTTAGATTATGATTATTTAGATCTAAATTGATTTGCTTACAGGGACCCAGTTTGGTTTAATAATTTTGGAAAGTTTAGTGAATTAGATTTTTTAGATTTGTTTAAAATTAAATTTTATTTGGTTTTTAGAAAGTTTAGTGAAGGTTCTTTTGTAAGGATGTGGTCAGGCTGTTGTTGGGATTGAGGTGGGTAGTCTTGGCTTTAAAGGTTCCCTTCTGTGATGTTGATGTGTTGGATGTGAATGTTGATGTTTTTGGTATGAAAGATGTGGGATTGATGTAGGATGATTGATACAGTTAATATTCAAAGATTATTCGTTGGCGGCTAGGCAGGGTTAGCTTGTTAGATGTACATGATATATGATATGCATATGTTGATTTTGAGGATATTGATTATAAGGTTATTTGAAAAAAAAGTGTATAAAATTTGGTAATAATATTATTAGCAATAAATAAAATTTGATGTCATTTGAATTATTGTGTTAGTGTTTATTAGATAGGATAAATAAAATAAAATAAAAAAAATAAAAGATAGGAGTTAGAGAACAAGATATTAGAAGGCACAAGTAGATTAGTAAAGGGGGACCCCACCCCCTAAAAGCTAAGGAATTTTTCTGGAGCATGAACTGGGGGATTGGGGGGCAGACTGTTCCTCCTAACACAGGGGGGGAACAAAAAGGATCAAAACAAACCAACAAGATGTTAACAAAACAATGGGAACTGTTGATCCCTTCAACTAACTGTTCTGCCTTCAGGAAGGATCCATACTACTGATGTAGCCATTGCAAAATGAGATGATCAATAATAATAAGATTCACACAGCTTGATGAATACACTTCTGACCATTGCTTATCTCCACTAGTGCATCTCATTTTTCTCTTGCTAGTTTAGCTAAATAGTCTTATTTTAAGGTACTAGGTGTCCCATTTATTTTCTTCTTGGTCATTTCAATTTGTTGCATGCAATAGATCGGTGTAGTAAAGTTACAATGTGTAATGGTGTATCACTGTTATTACTACTGAAATTGTGAAAGGAGGGAACATGAACCCAAGTATAGATGATTAAGTATGCCCAATATTTATCATATAATATAGCTTTTTTGTTCTTCATGTCTTTTTAACAGGTATGAAATGTTACCTGTAATCTTAATAAGTTGTGCACTATTTTATTTGTTGTGCACTATTTTATTTGCACAGACAATGTTACATTTATAAAATTTTTACTTAGAGCATTGAGTGTACCTTTTACTACAAGATAAAGTACTGCATTCCTTAATTCATTTCTTGAGAAAGCCGTGAGATCAAGATTTATCCATTTTCAATTTATTTTACTTTGTGTGAGGATGAAACTTGTGGACCAAATACTATAAAGCAACAGTGGAAATCTTTTGGTCACATTACAGCTGAATTTAACCAATTATAACATCCTTATCTTCATAGTTTGCTTGCTGTCGAGGTTCACCTCACAAAATATAAAATTCGATTTGCAGGTAGAACTACTTAAAGGGTGCATCAGTCTTTATGCATCAGTGCAAGCTTTCTGATGTTTGTAAGGATGCATAAAGGCAGCTCTGTTTATTGCACGGTTATGATATTGGGAGTAGCTATTTAACATATGCCAAGACAAACCCTCTCATCTCCTTCGCTTTATCCAAGAAAGCAATAAAATGAACTTTCTTTTATTTTATCTTTTTCTCATCATTAACAGCAACAGACAGGTCAGCATCACACCATGCTTTTTGCAACTGAAATCTCTCACCATTTAATGCAAGAAGTTGTCTTAGCCTAATAACATATGTATATCACTAGTCCAGGCCTGATATTAAAAGCTGACAAATTTCTAGTGCTAGGTTGTGAAGTTTGAAGTGTTAGGCTGTGTTTACTGTGCAAGTCAAGCAGTGGAGATGACCAACTTATTACAGTACCTCAGCACTACGTTGTTAAGGATAGTGATGAAAGTTATGCTGAGATACTCTTCAGATGCATAACAGAACCCCGTAATTCATCTACTACTACTGAAAGCAGATCTAAATGGATTCCCATTGCCTGCTTAATGTAAGTGCAATCTTCAGAACTGCAAGAATTTAAGTGCAGTTATGAGGAAATGTGCTTTATCTTACAGAATTCTATCTTCTCTGTGGCACAGCAGTCATGGAATTAGTCCGCATTAGTACACTCCCTACTGCACATTGAGGGGTGCAGGCTCTTGTTTCCTGAAAACAATTCATTTAATGTGTAATAGTGAGTTTGGCACCTCATTGCTATTGCACGTAATTTCTTTGAGGTTCAAGACTCACAGTATTCCAAATAAGTCACTGATTTAAATATATCATAAACTGTAGTTGAACTTAAACCACAGGTAAAAAAAAGAAGGATGCACTGCCTCTGGAAACATTGTGATTCAGAGCCCTGTTACAGAAAGCAAATGAAGTAAATGTTGAGACAAGACACCTGAAATTATGTATAGATCTTGAACAAAATGCATTGTGAGAAAAAAACATTAAACAGATGAAGTCAGTATGGTGGCTGCCATCAAACTATCCTGAGGTATAAAAATTATATAATAAAGTAGAATGATTTGCATGATGTATTCAGCTTACAGTGCTTTGCGTTATCACATGACTGAACCTTGGCTTCTCTTTCTTATTTGATTGGTGATAAAGAAAGAACAAAAAGTCTGTTTTATAGGAAGTGTGTAAGTTATCTATTTTTGCTCTGATTTGGAAGCCCTCAAGACAAAATGCAATCTAATATTTGCTGATTCTGTATACATCTAATTTGACCTAAAGATGGTCAAGGAGTGAGAGCGTAGTGAATGCAGACTGTGAAAATGCATGTTGGTTAAAAAAAAGCCAGCAATCTGTTTGCATCGTAACCTGAACTGAACAAGCCATAATTTAAAATGAGACACCATAAAATGAAAATTTGTCTTGGCATGAGCAGTCTGAGAATTTCCTTCACATCCAGCATAGTTTATGTGAGCAGTTAACAGCATTCAGAAACACTGTTCATGCTTCCTTACAATAGGGCCAGTGTAATAGGATGTTTGCATTTTTACCACGAAAGGCTGGACATTATTACTATATTCAAATGTTTTATATGGCATAAACTTGGTTAAGCTCTCCCTTAACCTCAAAACTGACAGTACCATAATACTGCCACTGTGAACAATGTCTCTAGATGATTGTTACTGTTGATGAGACAGGGTCTATATTAGAACACCAAATAGTCTAAATGTCGAACGGCCTAAAGGCCGAAAATGCCGAACCTTCAACTCACTATTGTGTGGGGCTGTGCCCCCCACACATCCCGCTAATTATATATACCAACTCCGAGATCACACTACAGTGAGGAAAGTGCAAATACTCCAATCTTCAATGTACCACAATCCCACTATAACAGTTTGCTGAATGGCATTTTTGCTGTAAAATGCCATTTGATGAATTGACTCTTCAGTCACGTAATACAGACCTGATGAGACATCCTGACCCTTTGTGCAGAAACAGGGAAAGGTGGACTGTGGATGGATAATGGATGGATGATTACCTCTACTACTAATAATAATGATGATATTAATTATGTGTTATTTCTTAAAAAAATCTCTAAGGAGAGATATGCTGGTAATGTTACGAAGTGAACTGTTGGATAGTGAATACATGCCTATCTATCTAAATCTATCTATGCAGGTGCTTAAAAGTGTACCAGAAGATCCAACAGCAAAACATTGGTCCTAAAGGATTGAAAGTCACAACAGCAACAAAAAAAAAAAATCATGTTTTTGCAGGATCCCCCGCCACACCATACAATTTATATATGGCATCTCCAAAACTACAACAATGAGGTAAGGGCAGATTCATATTCCCCATATGAATTCCCCCATGACTTTCCACAAAGTAATGACAACAGAAGTGATCATATGATCATTTTGTCTCTTGTCCCAGGATTACAGACATTCAATATTGCAAACGTTCAACCAAATATAATTTTCCTGTGTATTCACATATATATATATATGGATCTAGGATGTTTGATCAAAAGATCAAACGTCCGAATCCTTTTAGGGTGAGCATACTTATGCGAAAGTGCTTTTCACCGAAGAAGCACTTTCGCGTAAGTATGCCTGTTGCCGAGGCCGTACTATGGTGCAGATAAGGGAAAATTCCCTTTTCCCCATTGTAGTGCGGTCTCAGAGGGAGAATATTAAAGTAGGGGGTGTGTGGGGAACACATCCCCCACATGGGGGAGGTGCAGGGGGGCAAAGCCCCCCTGCAGAAATGTAAATGTAGTGTTTTTTTTATTAACACGCTTTAACGAAAGCGCTTATTCGATGAAAGCACGTTCGTTAAAGTGTGTTCGGTGGTTATGCATTCAGATGTTTGAGCTTTCGATCAAACGTCCTAAATCCATATATATGTGTGTGTATATATATATATATATATATATATATATATATATATATATATATATATGGGTCTACTTCATTTGCCCGAACTTCCATTTGCCTAACACCCATTTGCCTGAGACCAAATGACCAAAATTTCATTTGACCGACACTTCATTTGACCAAGTATTATTAGCAAGAAAATGGGATATGCCCCCCTTCCCCACTGTAGTGCGACCCTGGAGTTAGAATATATAGTTGGGGGGGGTGTGAGGGGCGAAGCCCCACACTTAATTTCATATTATATTGTTCAGTTTTGCTTTAATATTGCTTAGTAAAACAAAAGTAAGTGGGGGGCTTCACCCCCCACACCCCCCATTGTGGGGGGCTGTGCCCCTGACACCTCAGGATCGCACTACAGTGGGGAAGGGGGCATGTCCGATTTTCTTGCCAATAATACTTGTCGATCAAATGAAGTGTCGGTCAAATGAAATTTCGGTCAAATGGGGTCGGGCAAATGGGTGTCGGGCAAGTGGAAGTTCGGGCAAATGAAGTAGACTTATATATATATATATATATATATATATATATATATATGTGTACGTGTGTGTACATATACATATATGTTTTACTATCAAAATCTCAAAAATTGAAACAAATACCATTCGGAACATTGAACAGCAAGGTCGAATCCCTGTATATTAATTGGGTGGAAATGTCGAATCTGATGAACTATATAATTCAACTCCAAGTTCGCACTACAGTGAGGAAAGGGATGAATTTCCCAATCCACACTGTAAAATAATCTTCTATTCATTACATTGAGCTCATATCAGAGAATGCACAGTGGCATTCGCTGATATGAACTATCAGTCATTTAACATTCAGCAACATGGGAATCGACCAACTGACGTTCGACATTTCCATGCTCACCGACCTGAATTCTATATTTTGACTAGAAACCTGTGTGTGTGTGTGTGTGTGTGTGTGTGTGTATGTATGTGTGTGTATTATCCTTGATTGATGTAAAATTGGAAGCTAAATAGATACGAGATGGAATTGTGTTTAAATAGCGATTGCATTAACAAGATTTGTATAAATAAATACACATACTATATATTATATATTATAATACTGTTTGTGTTTTATAAAATTATGGCATAGACCAAAATGGCATGCATAAAGTAATCTATGGTAAGATAAAGGTTAATTTATTATTTAACCATTTAAATCATTCTGAATTCAGCATATAAAATGTATTAAGATATAGAAGCAAGTAATTGCTATATTTTTTTATTTGTTAAAAGTTTTAATTATATTTTATGCAGTTGTTAACCATGTACACCCATTGGACAGAAGTAACCATTTTCAGAGGTGACCTGGAGTCACTGTCCGATTTTGTGGCTTGCTCAGTGTCACACAGTAGACCAATGTAGAATGTGGAAATCAAATCCTGATCTACACAAAGCAGTTAATTAATAGCCTGTGAAGATAGGCAAAGGCTGCCAGCCTAGCCAGATAGAATTTTGTAGATAATTCTGTCATTTGTAAATATTAATATAACCCACAGGTTTGTGCTCTTAAATGGGAAAAAATGGTGTTAAATGTGGAACTGCAAAAATGTAACAACAGTGCACTCTGCTGTAACAAAGCTGACAAGTCAATTCTTTGATGTCAACACTCGAAGCCGATATGTCTGGATGAAGGAATTCTGCCGATTGTTTTGAGGCTGGAGTTAATGGCTAGAATTTGCATGTATCATTTTTTTTATTGCTCTGCTTCCTGACCAGCTGCAAGATCAAAGGGGCTATTAACCTCTGAGAATCTGTTAGCCAGGGATCCAGAAAGAAATTATGTAATCTAAAATGAATCAATGGTACTGTGTTATCAATTTAAGGACAGAAAGAATGAGAGCATTAGGGCATTTGTCTTGAACATCCAACTCACCAGAGCTCTGTCTGTGTCTAGATGTAAGTAGGATTTTAGAACTGTGTTTTCTCTTAGTCTGATCTTCCTAATTCCTAGCTATTTCTAAGTGTTTTTCTCTGTTGATGTCAGAACCTTTCTACGGTATTATTTTAAGTATTTCTCTGATCTCTGAACTCTTGACTAGCACCATACCTCTCAACCATACCAAATTCCTTGGTATTTACCGGTTCTGGGGGCAAAATAATGGGGTGCCACAAATTCCCAAGTGGCCCCTTTAATTCCCGATTTTTATTTATTTATTTTTGTGTTACCACTTTAAATTTATGGCTGGCATCACCACGTATCACTGGCCTAAAGGGGTGTGCATGATGACATCAGCTGCTGCCTGTTGGACTCAGTCAAATATTTATTTATTTGGAGGGAACTAAGAAATTTAAGAGCAATGGCAACAGAACAAGTTTTGCAGAGTCCGACCACATGTCCCAGCCTCCAGATAAATAAAAAGAACTAACGGGCCGGTAATACTGCTTAGTGGCATAGCTTCTGTATTTTATTTGCTGCAAGTTCTGATAACTGTAGTTTATATGCTACAAGTTGACAAAGTGTGTGCTTATTTGTGAAGTTGTTGTGTCCAACAAGAACTGTAGTGTTTTTATCTGCTGCAAAGTCCAAGAACTGTGTAATATTTTATATTTTAATGGGCCGTTAATTCATCTTTGTGTGTCTTTAACTGCTGCAAAGTCCAAGAACTGGATTATTTGGCTTCTGTATTAATAGCTGCCTCCTGCAAAGTCCGAGCACTAATGGGCCATGCTACAAAGTAAGTCTGCTGCTTAGGTTGTTGTAAGTCCGTGAACTGCTACAACATTTAACAGCCATTAATGGCTGTGTGATCTGCTGCCAAAGTGTGCATGTTTAGTAGTTTCTGTATTTTAACTGCTGCAAAGGGCCATTAGTGGCTGGCTTAAGTTTAATGGCTTCTGTTTAATGGCTTCTGTAGGCAAAGTAAATGTGTGTGTTTAGTGGCTTGGCTTCTGTATTTACACTGCTGCAAAGTCGGACAACTGCTTTTGTAAATTAAATTTATCTTTGTGTGTCTGTGTATTTAACTGCTGCAACGTCTGTCAGGCCATGCTGCAAAGTACAAGTCTGAGATATTGTAGTGCTGCTTAAGGTCTGTTTAACATCTGTTAATGGTGCTGAAAGGTAAGTCCAAAAACTTAAATGCTGCCAAGTAAGTCCAAGATCTTAACAGAGCTTCTTTATTTCAATTGCTGTGTGCAAAGTAAGCCCGGGATCTTAATGGCTTCTATTTTAACTGCTACTACTTCATTTTAACTGAAGGTGTGTGTGTGTGTGTGTGTGTGTGTGTGTGTGTGTGTGTGTGTGTGTGTGTGTGTGTTCTGTGAACTTAACTTCTGCCAAGTAAGTCCAAGATCTTAATGGAGCTTCTTTATTTCAATTGCTGTGTGCAAAGTAAGCCCAAGATCTTAACGAATTCTATTTTAACTGCTACTACTTAATTTTAACTGAAGGTGGGTGTGTGTGTGAGATCCATGAACTTAACTGCTGCCAAGTAAGTCCGAGATCTTAACAGAGCTTCTTTATTTCAGTTGGTGTGTGTGTGTGTGTATGTGTGTGTGTGTGTGCTCGTGTGCATTGGTGTGTGTATGTGTGTGAAATGCCCCTGTTAATAATACCTGGTGGTTAGTGTTACTCAGGCTCGAACCCTGTACCTTAGGTACAAAGAGCAAGAGCCTTAATTCCCTACCCCATACCACCTCTTTGGTCTGTTCATCTTAAAATTTGTGTTTTTTTACCAAATTAGTGAAAACTGAAGCCACTGAATAATAATAGTCATTTAAGTTTCAGTCTTCCTATCTTCAAGAAACACATGATAACAAAACATTTTATTCTAGCAACTTTTCTAAGATTATACAAGCAATGTCCCAGGTTTTGGACCTTTGTTTCCCTCCCCCAATAAATTTTGGCTTTTTCCAGAGTCCTTGTGCTGCATAGTTCTTCGGGGGGGGGGTGTTTAGTACTGCTTATGCCAAGTCTGTGTTATTAGTAGCACAACAGGTAGAATACTTGCTTTTGATGCAGAACGTTGTGGGTTCTGGTCCCACATATGTAGAATGATTGCTGAAACTGTACTGTGTTGTACTTTTAAAGGGGGTGGATGTTGGAGTGCTGAGAATGTCCTCTTTGGCAGCGATGCCTAGTAACTATAATCATGTTATCAGTTTGCTATCCATTCCCTATTGCAATATTACTAGCTTATTTTTTTAATGTGACATAGGCAATTTATTCCTCAAGAGCAACAGGCACTTTATTTGTGGATGAAACAATGAAATATAAAATTGTTTGCTAGCAGCAACATCTTCATTAGTTACAGATCTCTTTAATGTGGAATTATTTAGATGACTTTACTTCTGCAGAGATTGTGCATATTTACTGACACTGGTGAATTGTAGACATTTGTGTAGACCTTTGTGATAGAAATGTTCTGAACTGGGCATTTTTATCATTATTGGTTCATGCATTTTGTTTCACTGCTTACTGGAAAAATGTTCAAAACAATAAACTTAAAATGTGCCCTAACAAGTGTATCAGGAAGGTGCATCAAAGAGCACACGTATATTTCGTGTGCAAGGGGCCTATGATTTGAAAACAGCCCAAAGGTAATCTTTATCTGCCACTGGCCAGATGCATTTTCTTTGAATGTGGGTTTCAATGCTATTGCTGTTTCAATGAATGTGAGTTTACTTTCAAGGGCAGAGAAGTTTTAATGCTAATTCTAGTTTCATTGTGAGACTGTATTGCTTTGTTTAGCAGATGACATCTATTAGTGTTTGTCCTATAAAATGTGAAATAAAAAGTTTTAAATGAAATCCAAATTATTGTATAAATAAAGCAATATGCACATTACAGTGTTTATGGTAAATGGGCAAAATAGCCAAGTAATAGGACATTGGAATGGCTGCAGGGGGGAGAGCTGTGTATGGGGGGCCCCATTTGACCATGATTTTATGAGGGGCGGCAAACTCAAAGAAAACCCCGGGTGGCACAAACTCTAGCTACACCACTGATCAGTAGGCCACGGAGAATGACTTTTGGAGGTCCTAGCAAACTATAATATTCTTTTGCTAAGATTAGAATATTGCCTACCATTAAATGCCCTACCTTTACCACAAAACCCACATACTGCAAGTCACCAAAAACAAAATCTTAAGGTTCATCTTCTCACTTCCTAGTGAACATCATTGCTACACATTTAAAAAAAAATGGTTACCATTTACTACAGCATCCGGGGACATATTTTGGTTGGCTGTTCTTCGGTTTGTATTTGAAAGTTGGTATCCCACAATTCCATTGGAATGGGTGGGGTTGCATAATTATGTATACAAGTTTTATGTTAATCAGCGTACAGATTTGTACCTTTTTTCATGGACCTTTGTCCAGATTTTTGATCTTTCCAGGTTGAGAGGAATGATTAGCACTGTGTAGTAAGAAGTATTGTCTTGTGTTTTTATTATTTATTAGTAAATATTTTTAAACCTTTCAATTGTGGCTAGGCTGTTTTGTGTAGAGATAATTTATCACAATATACATTCAAAGTACTCAGAGCTTACTGAGCCAAGTTACTCCAAACAAATTGTGACTGTTAGGTTGCACTTACCATTTGGATGATAATATTGCACAGAAATAATTGGATGCCCTTTTAAGAGCCTTTGAGTAGCTGATAAATGTTAGCTGGGTGGTGGCAGTGATTTCTACCGTATAGTCTGTGTAAAAGGGGCACAGCTGGAGAACCTGTGCCAGCCCTCCCCAGGAGTGTCTGTGTGGTTGTATAAACTCCTATCTCAAAGTGTGTGTGTGTCAGCTACTTGGGCAGGGAGTTGAAGCACTGGTTGGACAGAGAGGGTGCTGGGGGTTTTAGCTTGCCCACTAGGCTAAGATCTGGACCCTATAGCTGTGCCAGTGGGGAGTCTTATTGGGGACCCGAAGAGAAAGGGAGAAACCAGCACCAGACTGACTGTGATCTCTGTGTGCTCTTAAGGGAAACTGTAATCTACTGTGTGTATTTATTATCCTTACCTTATATGAATGCCACTCACTAGTGTTAGTGGTGAGGGTTGAGGCTCCTTGATTGATGGGTCAGTGAATGGGCGTCACATTGCCCATAGCTGTTATCTCTGCTGTAAGAGTAAAACATAAATACATCATATGTATGATTATTTAATTTATTAGCCAGCTAATCAGCTGGAGCCTTGACATGGGAGACTGATTAGAACATAAGCAATGCAGCCCAACAATGTAAATTAAGCTAAATCAAAACATTGCAATAATTGTAAACAAAACTGTAAATGGTGGAGTTACAGAAAAAAAAACTTCAGCAGTGCAAAGTATTTTACTAGCCTTTGAAAGTCGGAAAAGTACACACCACTGTCATATAGACAGCAGTCAGAAGTGAAATATCCCCTGTAAAACTCATGGCTTTACAAGTTAATAGATACTTTGCTCTGCCACACTGTTGTGGCAGAGTGAAGTTCCAACAACTTTTAAAAGCTGTTTTGCATACTGCCTTCAGCAACAGGTTTGCCATAAGCAGTGTGATGCCCCTGCACTGGCCCAGTAATCAAGTAGCCTCAATCCTCACCACTGGCAACAGGGATGTACACAATGGGAGAATGACAAGTACACACACAGTAAAGTACAATTTCCCTTAAGAGCACACAGAGATCACAGTCAAGTCTGGGGTTAGTTTCTCCATCTTTCTACAGATCCCCACTAAGACTCCCCACTGGCACAGCTGTAGAGTTGAGTCCTTAGCCAGTGTTCCAAACCAAGTCCTCCCAACACACTCTGTCCAACCAGTGCTTTGTGTCCCAGTCCAAGTAGCTGACAGACACACACACACATGCACACACACTTTAAGATTTGATTTATACACAAGCACACACCTGGGAAAGGCTGGCACAGGTTTACTAGCTATGCCCCCTTTATGCCCATTATAAGGTAGCTATCACTGCCACCAGAACCCCTTATCAGCTAATCTAAAGCCCTTACTAAAGGATAACCAATCCTAATGTGTATTGCTACTATTATCGAAATGGTAAGTGTGACCAAGAGAAAGGTTATTTAGGAGTGGCCTGTACAGTGTCACCAAATACATATGCCAGTACTCTAAGAGCTTAAATATGTCTCAGAAATATCAGCCACAAAGATAGGTTTAAATATATTTAATTAATATTAGAGCAAGACAATACTCAATCAACACAGTAACTGCAGAGTTCAGAATCACAGGAAATATTTTAAAACAGCATTGCAGGACAGTCTCAAATACAGAAAACATCTAAACTAATCTTTACTATTTTCCTATCTATATCTAAGAGAGATACTGTGCCCTAAATCTTACTTACAGAGCCACATGCAGGCAAAAGTGCTGATGATGGATATTTCCAGGTCAAAGACAAAATGCCCAGTCTCCCTGAGAGAGCTCTTAAATTAATATCAAACATTACTGCTGGGAATTAAAAATAGGAACAACAAGATTTCTTTCAATCTTCATGTACAAGTTCATGCCATTAACACACTATTAAATATACTATAGTTAATTTATTCTCAGATATTAAATGTATAAAATGTTCTAACATTGTCAGGCTCCATTGAACTGGTTTTCTTGACTTTTCTTAATGTGAACAACACATCTTTTTCAGTTTTTATGGGGCTAACATGTAGATTGTCAATATTTACTGAGCACTTCCTTGCAGGTTCACTTAGCATAGATACCCTTATAAAACATCATTGAATATTTCTGCCATATTTCTCTCACCTGTTTCTGTCTTTGAGTTTAATTGAGCTTATAATGTTACATACATTTCTATTTACATTTATATATGCATAACTTTGTTTTTAATGTTAGTTGTCCTTATCAGTACTTTTTCAAAGTTCCTTGTCCAAAGTATAAGGGTTTTCCTCAAGTTCTTAGAGATACCATTTAAGCACATCTTATTATATTTAGATCTATTTCTGATATATTTTACATATAAATGTCTCTTTCCTTAATAACATAGCTAATTGATTATTCAGCTAAGGTGTTTTATTCTACCTACTTCCCTGATCATTTTTCCACACCTGTAAGATGTAAATTGCAAATGTTTCTAAACATGGTCCAACCAAAGTCTTTTGACATGTCCACATATATTCTACTCCAGTCTTCTTTACTAAGATCATCCAGTAATTTCAAATTATAATACTTGCATTTTCCCTGAGGCTCTGTTAGTACAATTTTTGACATAATTAGTTCTATCATGATCAGATGTTCCTAGTGGTGATAAAAATTTTAAATGAACCAGTTCTTCCCTATTTTCTTAAAACCAGATCCATTGTATTTAAACAACATGTTAGGAAGTTAAACTTTCGTGCAAAATTATATTTACTCCATATATCCAAAAATATGATTCCCTAAAAGTATTGCAAATTGTTTAGTAAGAAATATTTGGGTAACTGACATTGCCCAATATTAATACAGGTACTGATGGTCCAAATTATTCACTTTGGTCTCCTCTAAGCAATTAAAATTCTATAGTCTCCCCAAAATGTAACATTCTTTAATACAATGCTCATTATTTCATCATTCAAACATAAACTCTGAAAATTACCAG